>NC_081412.1:600219910-600459910 GCF_030272615.1 Cryptomeria japonica | reverse complement strand
GAAGGTGCTTTAGCTGTCCAATTTCTGCAGGAATATCACCTTCAAAATTATTCTTCCTCATTCCTAACACTTTCAACTTTGAAAGTTTTCTTATTGGCTGTGGAATGTGAACTCTTAATAAATTTTGTCCAACATCTAGAAAATATAATTTTGTCCAGTTTGATATGGAGGGAGGGAATGATCCATTCAGCTGATTATTACATATCACTATTGACTACAATTTACTTAGCTCCCCAAACTCATATGGAATCAGTACCCACAAATTATTATTCCCCAAATTCAATATTTGAAGCTAGGAACAGTTTGCTAAGCCTGGAGGGATGATCCCATTGAAATAATTGTTTCCCAAATTTAACACCTTTACCCAAGAGCTAAATTGAAAGCTTGCAGAGATATTTCCCATTAGAAAGTTGTTGTTGAGAAAAAATATTTATATATCAAGAAGCCAAATTAATGGTAGTTGTCCACATAATGCATTGTGAGACACATCCAAGACCTGTAGGTGATTTAGAGATGAAGATAGGAAAAATTGACCTTGTAGATGATTTGCTATGAGGTTGATGTAGAATAGACTCATGTCCATTAGCCAATAGGGAATTTCTCCAACAAGATTATTTCCTACTAATTTTAACTGTGTAAGTGAGAACTGAGTCAAAATCCATGACGAGATTTGACCATCCGTCTTACATGATGTCATATATAAGCTGGATAACTAGAGTAAGGGAATCCAGTTAGTGCTGATATTAAGTTTATAATCGGATAGGAATAGGTCCACTATTTTGCTAAGGTTGTGAAAGAAATCCTCTAAGATTAGCTGATGGTCATTTAATGTGAGATGGAGAGTTTCAAGTGAAGAGGGTAGCATTGAGGAATCAATACTCTGCTCGAATGCATTTCCTTTCACTTGTAGGTCCCAAAGGGAGGAGAGCCTTGCAAATGAGGAGGGAACAGTTCCATTTAGCTAGTTGTAAGATAGATCTAAGGAGTAAAGTGAAGAGAGATCACCCAAGGAATCTGGAATATTACCACTCAAGTTATTGTTAGAAAGAGATAGATGAGTTAGAGAAGAGAGACTACCTAGACAACATGGTAAGCTTCCATTCAATTCCCTTTTACTTTGTCAATCGAAGTTGTAAGATCCTTAGTCCATTGTGGGCTTGGTGTTGTTTTCCATTTGGTGGAATTGATTATGTGTTGCATTGATGTTTTATCATTGATGTCAACACTAGCTATTTGGATGCTTTATTGACACCCTTTTGGTCTCAGTAGGTTAAGTGGTTTCTGGTTAACTTGGATCCAGCATGATCCGGTAAGCTCTAGTATAGTTTGGTGATGAAATTGGCTTGTTCATGATACTAATACTCATATCTGGTCAGTTGGTTTTGGGCTGGAGATTGGATGCTATCCTGATTGCTTAGAAGATTGGTATTTGGTTCTGGTGAGGGTTTCACTGGCTAAGCTTTTTATGATCTTTGATGAATTACATAAGTGGTGTTGGTGCAGCTTCTGATGGAGTTTTAGGATGCTGTTGGTGATCATGTTCAAGACTTGGTAGTTGGATATCATTGTTGAAACGTGTGGACCTATACTTGGTCCCGGTTGATCTAGGTTATGGACCAACTTTAATGTAACGTGTGGATATGACCTATTCCTATTGATGTATTTCCAGGATGTCTTATGTTTTGATATTACTTGTTTGGTCTAAGGCCAACATGGTTTGTAATTATGTAATTGGTTTATTGTCTGGTGGTCAACTTGATTGTATATGGTCGAGGGTTTATATATATATAAATGTAAGATCTCATTGTAGATCATCATGGTTAATGTAAAAGGTCATGGTCAAGGAATGTAATGTGCAAATAATGTAATATCATTCAGGTAGAGGAGTTGGTCGATCATTGGAGATCAAATTGGGTTTATGTAAGAGGATTTAGTCCTCCGGTATTATGCTTAACCAGAACTATACTCAAGCATAGGAGATGCTATCTTTTGTAGTTCAACACTTCTCCGGATTGTTGTCTGGATTTATATGTAGTCAGTGAGTTTCTTTTTGTGATGAGCAGTGTGCTCTAGGCTGTTGGCCTTCCTGCAAGTGCAAGCCCCTTCATTGTAATTCACATACTTACTACAGAAGTATTATTTGACTATGGGTAGGCTTCCCACCATGGTTTTTCCCTTTACCGGGTTTTCCATGTACAAATCTTGGTGTTGTGTGGATGGATTTTATTATGTGATTATTGTTTATGCTTAATTGGTTTAACTGCTATTCCAGTAATATTGATTTGGGTTCTGATATTAAAGTTTAATTGTTGAATGCTCCTGTAATCTGTGAAAACTGATTCACCCCCCCTCTCAATTGTCTTTCGGTTATTTGAACTGTCTAACAATTGGTATCAGAGATTTGGTCCTCTCCGCAGAAAGATTAACCACTTGAGGAAGATCCTATGGTGACTAACAATTCAAGTTCATCCAGTTCTTCTGGATCTATCTTTTGAAGGGATATTTTGAGGCTTTATGGAACAAATTAAACAGTATGGAAGATTCGGATGGAGACTCATCTGAGATGTCTTGTCAAGAAGATTTGGGAGATCGCACAGAATGGTGTCACACCCTTTAATCTAGGATCTGGCAATCCTCCTCCGACAAACCTGGACAAGGAGCTTGAGAATGATTGTAGAGCGAGAGAAGCCCTCTTGTGTGCACTTTCTGATCAACAAATAAAGGGATTAATAGACAAATAATTTGGAAAGGCTATATGGGATAAATTGAAGACTCTTAATGAAGGTGACCCTACAGTGAAGATTGCTAAACTTGATGGTTACTAGGTGAGATATGAAAACCCAAAGATGGAAGAAGATGAAAGGATTAATGCATTCATGGAAAGGGTAAATGAGATTGCTATGGGAATTCAATGTTGTGTTGGAACTCCGAGCGAAGATGAAATTACTTTTAAAGTCGTGAGAGCCCTACCACCGTCTTACAAAATGAAGGCTTCTGCTATTAATGAGTTGATAACAATGGCTAATACATTTGTACACAAAGATACTTTGGTTGGGCTGCTTTTGAACTTGAGGAATTTGGACCTTCTGGAGCTGTGAAGACTGAACCCGCTTTTCATGCATCTACATCTGCAACCGGTAAGCACGGTTAGAAAGATTTATATGCAAAATAATTAGAAGATATGAAGAGAGAAGATGACAAGTTTGTGCAACTTGAAGCACTATTTTCTAGAAGAGTACCGAAAGGACCGGTAGGAAGTAAGTATGAATGAAAAGCACCTTTTAAATGTTTTGCATGCAATTAGATTGGTCATTTTGCATCTAGATGTCCTAAAAGGAATTGAAGATTTAAAGTTGGAGACAAACTGAATGTCCTTGTGGGAGACATCCTTGTTGGTGGAGCATTCACCGACAACATATCCTAATCCTACGGTATCCTTGGAGTGTTTTTGTTTGTTCAACATTTTATCCAAGGCTTAAAAAATGCCTCATACCATATCCTCACCTTGAGCTCATCTTGACATTTCTCAAGGTCTTTCCTGAGATTCCCCATTTCTCCTTTTTGCTTATGACACTCTTGGTCCTTGGCCTCTATCTCTGATTGTAAATCTTTGCACCTACACTTCTTGATATGAAAATATGATTCTGATTCTACACTCACCCTTTTTGCATCATCCACTTGTGCTTTCAGATTTGCAATGTTTGATTCTGACTCTTGGAGGCTTTTGATCAACCGGTTTTGTTCCACAATAGAAACATTATTGAACATCTTGTATTATTTTCTTACTCTACTAAGCTCCTCGAGTGCACTTACCAACTCCCCTTCAAGATCAACTTGAGCTTCAACTTCCTCTTCATCTTCACCATCGCTGTCAAACACATCTTATCGGTAGGATTGATATGAGTTATCATTTTTTTATGTATGCAACTCACTTTGTGTCTCTTGACCCATGAGGAGATGAGTTTCCTCTTCATCATTGCTAAAACAACACATATCTACATTTATCATTTGAATCTTCATGTGTTCTATTTCTCTTCTTGCTTTCACAAACTAGTTCAATAGTGCTAGGTCCATTTTCATATAGTTTCTTCAATATATCCCACAAACTCTTTGCAGACTTGCACCTTTCCACCTGTGAAGAATCATCATCTGATAGCCCACTGAGTGTAGCCTGCATTGCTTCATCATTACACCTGTATCTTCTTTCTTCTTTAGGACCGGTGGGAGGACTGACAACAGTAGAGAACCCATTGACAACCAACATCCAGACATCATAGCCTAATGAGGACAAGTAGACTTCCATTCTAAAACTCCAAATAAAATAGTTTGACCCATTAAACACCCATGTAGAGATTGACTCAAAACTAACCATTGTATTTTCAAACCAGAATCTACCCAAGATGGAGAAAGCTTATCTAACTAGGAACCTAAGGCTTTGATACCAATTGTAGAACATAAGATGCCACTGAGAGGGGGGGTGAGTAAGTGGTTTCCAAACTTAACCCTTTTAATCCTAAATGTGAGTACCTATTAACATATCAAAGACCAAGAGGACATACTAGTGAGATAAGGGAAAGACCAAGATGCGAGCATGCAGAAGGATACATCACATAACACTGGATATATGAGGAAAACCCAATATGGGAAAAACGTTGATGAGAAATGCTACTAGTGTCTACTGCTCCAATCCAGCCTCATAATAAATAACTAAATACAAAGTTTAGGGCACCAACCCAAGGAGCATCGACCCCTGATTTTAGGGCACCAACCCAAGGAGCACCAACCCTTAATTTTTAGGGCACCAACCCAAGGAATACCAACTCTTGCATTGAGAACCAACTCAATGAATAAAATAAGTGTTATCATATCAATACAATGGTAGTATCCTTGTTAAAAATGAGTTTTTTAACTCTCACAAATATCTCTTCACCAGTTCACCTCTGCTCACCTTCTCCGACTCTTCCTCTACTCTGTCTTTGCCTTGTCTGTAGCCTTCTTATCGTTACAACTCTGCCGGTTGAATAAAATATTAGACTCTGCACCTGGTTACCTATTACTTTGCTTACCGGTTGAACCCTTCTTGGTTCTCTGCCCAATCCCACTTCTACTCTACCCTGCCTCACTCTCTACAACCTTCTTACCGATACAAACACTGTCGGTTCACACCATTGTCAATCTACGTGACAGTCTACCAATTGCCTTAACCTTTCTGGTTAATCCCCTCTTGTCGGTTAAACTCTATGAGCACTCAGTCTCTTCAATGTGTCTGCTCTTCAACACTCTAATTGATTAACTCTCCGCTGCACTCTCACACTCTGATCTTCAATATCTAACACCACAACATCTTGCAACATCAATCCACTTAGGTCTTTGATCTTCCTATTTATACACAAGTTTTCTCACCAAAAAAAAATTCAATCTTCACATGTCTATGGTTTCTTCATCGACCATGAGGCATACCAAATCCAATTAGATCTTGTTCCTAGGATTGACCGCCTACAACAGATCACTCAAACGTGCCATTTGTCTTCCTTCCAGTACACATTTGCTATACTTAGCAACCTGCAAACTGATCACCAAATTTGAATCACATTAAATGATCTTGCAGTCCCCTTCTCTACGTTAGATCGCAACTTGATGTCCTGCTTTGATCGTTGCATCACTTAGATCTTTAGTCTGCATCAAGCCGCAATCCCCTGCAACTACCCGTGATTTTTCAGGGTTGATATTAAATGCAGACATAGTCGAGAACTACCTTACCGACTCATTCTTCACCGACCTCTGCATGCTTGCCACCTAGTATCCACATGTCATATTTTTTGGCATCCAACTCACTTTACTATGTCAGTTCAGGCTTATTCATTGACCACAACACACAACCGATGTATACTTCATACTACCAGTTTTCTTACCCTTTCAATTATACACTAATCAGTCAACCTTCATGCCATGCTTTTCTTTGTTCTTCTAGTTAGATCACATTTGCCTGGTCACCACACTTACCAATCCACAACATGTATCCAGAGTGAGTCACTATACACATGTCCATCTGATAGGAGCTTTTCTCTCTGAACAATTGACATTGACATGTCAACAGTATCTAATGCACACCTCCTATCATACCGGTTGCATGATAATCTCAGACATCAATCATCAATAGGCATCTTTATTGATATCAACAACCCAGAGTGAATCCATATCCACAAATTCTAACACTTACCTTCTTCTTCATTTGACTGGTTCTCCTCTCAATTGGTTTGTCAAGGTGACAAACTCATCATTCTTCACTCTTCCTCTTCCTGTCCCGGTAGCTCATTATCATACTTTCCCTTGCTGATCCTGTGCGCATATCTGATTTCACATGCTGGAGGCTTGTGATGTTTCACTTTGGTCATCCAGTATGTGTCTTCAACCACCTACCTTTAACTTCTTTGATTATCTTATCCCAAAGGGTTATAATGCATTCTATGCATGTTGGGAGATAAGATAAGTATTACCACTTACCGGTAGAAGTGGATGGACCAATGCACTAAACCTGAATTTACTGAAATTGAGCAGACATATCTTCAATCAGGCACATAACCTGGTAGACACCCCCTTTGTCTACCTTACTAACTTGCAACAACCCTAACTCTGTCGGTCATATCTTCATCTTGTGATAACCTCTTCATCCAGTGGGAGTCCTGTTGTATGACACCCAACTATATACTGGTTGCCTGCACTTTCTCCATTAGCTCAACCTTTCTTTCTTATCAGTCATATGCTTTCCGGTTGACAACCATACATTGCCAACACATCACTCACTGGTTGTCATTGCCATAATGCCACCTACCTCCAATGCCTATTTACCGTTTAACATCACAACTTATTTCTCCAACACTAACTTGTGTACTGGTGACTCCAATGATCGCAATGCTGGTTGACATCCTCTTCTTACTAGTGATAAGCTATACCGGTAACCTACAATACCAATTGACATCAATGACAACCCAATCCCAATAGGGAGGAAGTTTCAACATATTTTATCTATCAATTTTGACATTATGCTATGCAAAAACTCATAAATAGGAGCAAATTATTTTCTAAAATATTTGGATAAAGGGGCCACACCTGATGTCATGGCTACCACTTGAGTATTGATGTTTTTTTTAATCTTGAGGTATCCTTTGTTTGCTCTAAACTTTGCAAAATATTTTTGAGCACTCTCATTCTTATCAACCAGAGCCACTCAAGGAGATGATTCAAATTGACTCACTTGAAGTTGATAATTGTGAAGCACTATGCACAACTACATAAAGGAAGTAACCGCATAAAAGAGAAGCTTATCCCTAATGTATTTTTTAAAATTAGAAATAAAAAACATTTGAACATCATGATCAGGCATATAATAAGAAATTTGAGAATACAAATGTTTATATCTACCAATCAAATCAGTCACTTTTTCTTTAACAACTTGTTTACAATGAATCCAATTAGTCAAAATAATATGAGGACCAATATTATAGTGCAAATTATTGAATGAAAGTATTAGCTAATTATTGAAATGATGTAATAGAATAAGGACGCATAGAACAATACCATTGGAAAGCTTTATCCCCAAAGGCTCAAGTAAACAATTTAGGCATGTCTTTAATCACGAGCAAAGTCACTACAAAAAGTTTGAAATCTTTTCACGAGTCAAGGGATCACTTTTTCCATTGTAAAGCTCCAATTGAAGAACTTTCATATATTTAGGAGGGACAACACGAACAATGTCATCAGATAATGGGCTCACTACATCAAATATGGGCATATTAAACTTGGATTGGGTAATGGAACCCAATTGTTGTTGTAGGGATGAAACAATTTGGGCTAAGTTATTGATGGTTGCTTCAGTGGATGGATTTGTTGGTTGAAAATTTTGCAAATTGGTTAAGTTTACAAAATTGTAGTTTCAACCATAGTATGCGAGATTAAATCTCTCCTAATTTATAAGAGAAAGCTCCCCCTTTTGTTTACTACTCTCTTAATCTAGAATATAATACACACTATAATTTTTCTAATCTAAACATGGACGGTACATCATCCTATTCTCTCTTTAGAATATATGTTATTCTATCCTCTTTTTTCAGGAAATAATTTACAATGCAAAGTAGTAATGATTAGTAAAAAATCAAAGTTACAAAGAAATTTAACTTAGAGCATATGAATTAAAAATACAAATAAAGAAGCAAAGTTTCCTTAAAGGCTCAAAGTCCCTTGTTGCTTCTCCAGGACAAGAAAATAGTGTTCAATCTCAAAGTCTTGCCAATCACTATTATCTTATCAATCTTTCTTCAAATAAATTTTCTAACCCACTGTGTAAACTAAGATAATCAAAGAAAAGAACGAAGTCTTTATCTTGATCCCTTATTACAACTTTTGATTATATTTTCTTGAAATAACAATATGAAGCTCAAAGTCTTCAGTTTATTATCTCCTTCTACCAAGACGACGTCAAAACAAAGCACAAAGTATTTGAAATGCCATCTTATTATAATTCAGCTAAATTTTCTTCAAAATAACAAGATAAATCTCAAAGTCTCCAAAATGTTATCTCTTTCACTAATCACTAATCCTAATAAACAAGAGTTGAAATATGACACAAAGTTCACAAGCCAACACTCATTCTACATTTTAATGATATTTTTCCACAACACGTTTACTTAATCAAAACAATATTTACTAAGAATTCTCTCACTGTAAACACAATGAATCCAACTCAAACTTTGAATGCCAAAGAAATCTTCTTATTTGATCAAGTTTGCAAAATAACAATAGGAACACAAAGTTTCACTTTTGCTCTTCACTTGGGTAGATTTTTGTTGCATAAGGTTAAAGATACTAATTACAATAAGCAACCTCATATATAAAGGTGAGGTACAATGAGATAATCTAGGAAAAACTATGACTAAATCAAAGAAGAGTCCTATTTAACTTAGAACTCATGAGTACTCTAGATGTAAAAAATTAGATACAAAATGACACTTGAGGTTTCAAAATAATATTACAAAAATGCTTCTAAAACTGCTAAAATATGAAAAATACTAAGTGTCACCAAACATTCATTTCAGTCTTGTTTCATGAACTCCTCAAATTTATGTAGAACTACCTTCATCCGTTCTTCATCAGGTCCTTTGGTATGGATTGTAATGACTTTGACCCAAGTGATGGAATCTCTAAGGCTCATGTAGCATTTCTTATGCTTCTTCAAAAGAGAAGCCAAATCATCCAGATTGATTTGAATGTCTATTAATTTATCAATAGAAGATAGTGAGAAAACCTCCTTGTCCACCTCTTGCTCAACAAGTAAACTGAATTCTTTGATAGTAATATTTTCATGAAGAGGATTTTGATTTTCATCAAGGAATGTTCAAGGAAGTGCAGATACATTTTCAATGATGTCATTTCCTTTATCATTACATTCCTTTTGGGATTTTCTCATATCTTTGATAAGAACCTCCATAGTGTTCATTTGGTGTTCTAATACCTCCCTTTATTCAATATACATGTTTCTTGAAGGAATTACTCCATTGCCAACTAAAACATCTAATTGGAAATCTTCTAACTTTAACCAAGAGTCCAAGTTCTTCTCATGTGTCTCCAATTCATTTGAGAATAGATCAAAAGTCTTATCTATCTCAGACTTTACATCTTGTAGATTATTGATTAAGGTAACTGTTGAAAATAAGAGATGTGTACCTTGACTCAATAACTTTTCCATCCACTCGCCACCTAATCTCCCATGTGAATTGACCTATTCATCTTTCTTGATGATATGTTCATCCATTGATAAAGTGACTCGTTCAATTACCTCTGACGACTTGGTTATTTTGATCAAGACATTAGTAAGTTGATCCACTTGTTTCTCCAATTTATCCTTCTTGACCTTTTCTTCATTAAACATTGCCACAAGATACTCAAAAGATGCTTGAGCATCTTCCACCACTCCTTCATGTGTTTGTTTTCCTAGATCAATCATGTTGATGACATAGTTTGTGGGTTGTACTTTATCAAAATCTATGTCTGGAGGAGGAATTACCATCTCTACATATTTGTTCTTTGTCTTATCCACCTTCCTTGGATAAAGTCTTGGCCTTGTTTTTACCTTTGGGCATATCAGGAACCAACTAACTGAAGTCAAAGTCATTTGGAGAGATGACTTGTTTTTTTCTCTTGGGATTTTCAGACACTAGCCAAGGCGGAAAAGGTGCATCATCATCCACTCTAGTGGTTAACACTTGTGATGACAATTCTTGAGACTGAATGCTTGTGTTAACTATGGGTGAGGTGGAGGTAACAATGGCAGGTGGATTCTAAGCACCAAAAACCTTAAGAGGAAGTTGAGTTTTTGATATAAATTTATCAAAATATTGCAACATGGAAGAAGTTACCTCAGAAAAATTAGGATGAAAAACAGTTTCAATGTTATCATGACACTAGTACATTTGGGATTGAATTTTGACAGTAATTCATCAAAATTTTGACTACATTTCATCAGACAAACGACCAAAATCGTCCTCGAAAATTTATCATCAGATGTTTTGACATTACTCTAGGCCGTCGAAATTTCGATGAAAACTAGAACACGTCCGACGGTGAATGTGACCGCCATTCCAACAAGCCAATACCGTCGGGCATATAACACACCCGTCGGACGTGTTACTCTTTTCTGTCGGAATTCCGACGACATTCTGCCACCCATCCGATGAGCTAATGCCATCGAGCATATAGCACGCCCGTCAGACGTGTTACTCTTTGCCGTCAAAATTTCGATGGTATTCTGCCACCTATCCGATGAGCCAATACTGTCGGGTGTATAGAACGCCCGTTGAACATGTCAGTCTTAGCCGTCGGAATTCGGACGACGTTCAAATTATTTTAAAAAAAAGAAGACTACTAGATTGACACCATTTTTTCATGGATTATCCTAGATGAGATCCTAGTGCATAGGGGTTCAGTGAGGAGTAGAGCATCAAAAACAAGGAGAATCTAGTAGAGGAGAGGCCTAGATTATAACCTAGATTAATAGCACTATCTATATTGGCAAACATGCTAAGCTAGATGGAGAGAAGGGGGGTCGAGCAGTGTAACCATTGTGAGATCCTCTACTCTATCATCTATGACTACCATTGCAGCTCTTTTGAGACCACCTTTTACTCAAGATCCAAACTCTTAGATCAAGGAACTGTGTGATATACCATTTATGATGTATTTGTTTATATACATGGTATGTTTTGAGTATAATTTCTTTCATGCATTGTTCTTGTGATACATGATAATATATTGATACAAATATTTATTTACATTTTGTAATGAGGACATACCACAAAAATTTATATACTGATAGAAATATTTATCATGCACAACTTGAACACTATAACATACCACAAAAATGTGTTAGCCCTGGGGCATCATGTGTTGTCCATACAAGCATCACATGTAATTGAAATTGTCTTTGTCCTATTGGTTTAGAGACGTCATACATAGTGAAACCATTCCATAACTCCAACAACTCATCAATAAGAGGCTCAATATATACATTCATATCATTAACTTGGTACTCACCTAATCAAATGAACAAAAACATTACATAATTATTATGACCATTTTACTGCAATATTTATAATTAAATGTAGACAACTATTAAATGATAAAATACGTGAAACAATCATTGCCAATATTATGTGCTCCCTCTTTATTGATATCTGTGGAGGAATGTTATTGTTGATAACAAAAATAGGCCACACCGAGTAAATAGATCTGAGCTCTCCAAATGGATTGACATCGTCCACTGCCAATGAAAGCCTGAGATTATGAGGTTCTTATTTAAAGTGTGGTCACTTTTCCTCTATGTCCATAAATATTGAACCATCCACAGACATTCGAATTATGTCATCTCAAATTCTATTGCGTGCATGGTAATCCATAAATTGTGCCAAGCTAGTGCACTTGAATAATCGTTGCATACGTGGAATAATGGGAATATAACAAAGAACCTTGCGAGGAACCTTTTTTGTTATTTGATCTATTTGATATCTACTAATATGACATTCAGGGCATTCAGTTCAAAATTCATGTTATTTGTGATATATAATATGATCATTGGGACAAGCATCTATTGCTTGATACTCCATTCCAATATCTTTCATAATGGCAGATAATTCTCGGTATGAGCGAGGTAGAATATTTTATGGCGGTAACAAAAACTCACCTATCAATCTACAACAAAAAAATATAATTTGTTAATATAAATAATATTAATGGTACACCATGATTCACCATTTATTATGACATATATGACAAACCTTAACATATGTGAGATTGTTATGTTGGATAAACCATTCAAACCTTCAAGTTCACCAACAACAATACAATAGAGAGAAGAGTTGTCTGGGAGCCTTCGTAAAGGGCCTCATATGCCTTCTCAAGTAGAGGTGAATCATGAAAAACATCAAGGTCATCTTGATCATCATGATCAGCTGTGCCAGCACTAAATGTGTCATGGATCAATGCATTTGTACACACTCATTAATGGCCACAAGGCCAAATAAATGTATCTAGGCTTCAAACTCCTTACTCGAGGTTTGGAGGACCCTACACAAGGTCTATGAATTTCACCATTATAATTATTTTTTAATGGATGAGGATCTATATTATCATTTCCAAAATAGTGTTATGCATATTCACAAAAAGAAAGGTAAGTGGAAAGAGTCACATCCCAAAGTCCAAACAATACAATATCTCAAAAAAAATAAAAATTATAACAAGATAACTAAGAGGAGGAGGTTAGCCCTAGTCATTTGTTTTGCTCTTTATCTACAATTTCTTGTTTTGCATGTCACTTGAAACTACACTTCTATGACCCTATTGCAGACAATAAGGATAATTTTGTATAATTAGCAATAGGACTATATTTTCACCCAACTATAGTGAAAGTCCTAAATCATCTTTGGTGGTTCCTTAGTGGGAATACAAATGTGTCTCATGTAGCATAGGAGCTCTTTTTCTATGTGAAAATGAAGAACCTACCACCTAACTGTGATTTTTTGGTATATGTCAAAGAATTCAAGATCTCTAATGTTAAGTTAAGGTCATTCTAATGTTTCATCCTTGGAAGAACCAAGTGTTGTTATCAAAGCTGCAGATGAAAGATAAGTCAAGCAGTCAACAACCTTATCAATACTCTTGTTCTTGTGTCAAATGTTCAATTGAAAAAAAAAGTTGTAGGTACGTGGAGCACCTTTGATGATGGTAATTTTAAAACTCACCTCAAGTCTACATGAACTGCAGAGGCTTGTAATAAGTATGCATGACTATCTCCTTACCCAAAATATAATCCTTCCATTGCATGCAAACCTAACTAATAGCATATATCTCTTTGTTATATTTTAGGTACTTACCCACTATGTTATAAAACATCTTGTTATGGTAAATATAAAAAGTCTCAGGTGACACTATGCTAGACAATGGCTCACCATTGTAGGTACATGGAGCACCTTTGATGGTCATTTTGCAACTCACCTTGACTCTACATGAGCTGCATAAGTTTGTGATAAGTATGGATGATTGTCTTCTTCCAATATGTAGTCCTTTCATTGTATGCAGACCTAAACAATATTATAAATGCCTATCATATTTTAGGTGCCTACACACTATGTTAGAAATCATCATTGTCCAAAAATGGTCATTTATATGGTGGCCAATTTAGTAGTGGTGTGCCAAGGACATTATCAATTGAAATCTTTACCTAACAATGCAAAGGTGCACCCATCAAAAAAATCAAGATGCCTTTGTACCTTGAGAGCATATGCTCCATCTGCTTCTATGGTGTGGTTATTGTTGGTGTTTTAGCACATGTATCTATTGCAACTTTCCATTCTTCTTCGAGTCTAATAATGAATAGGAAAAATCTCCCAATTTGAGCAATTACTCATCAAAACTACTTCACATAATTAGGAACCCTAACTTTGTGGGAGACACTTTTGGTTTTCAATACTTTTTGCACAGTTTGATAATGACACTCAAAGTTCTAGCTTTATAGACAACATGGTACATGTACATGTAGAGCTGCTCCATCATAGATATCCAATAGTACCACATCATAGATCAACTCACCTTTCAAGAATTTGATAAAATAGGATAGATAACACTATCAACTTCCATAAATGTCTCTTACTTGACTCACCTATTTAATGACATATGGATGCAAATGAGGTATTCTTTTCAACTTTAACCTATCGATTGTCTCAACAAAGATCATAATCTTCTCATTTCCACTATCAATGATGAAGCATGGGGCCTTCCCATTCACCCACATTTGCAGGTGGAATAAGTGTTCATTTTCCTCTAGTGGAAGGACCTTTGCAATGGCATGTGAACCTATATCAATGATTTGCTTTGCACCTCTCTACTCAAATGGATCTACAAGCAATGATGTAAAAATATGTGTCCAACTCTTGTGACTATGCTAAGACAACCATCTTCCTAGAGCAAGTCAGAATTATGCATGGGCTCTTTTTAGTCCTGCACTACTTGCATATGTCCTTTTGGTTCTTCTTATCAATCTTCTTTTATGACTATTTATGTGACAAGACATCCTTACTCTATGGCTTGACTACAAACCCATTGTTATTGTCTCCCTTTGCCTTGGCACGCACAAAAGGGCCTTTCTTACCTTTGGGGTTGAATTTATCTTCAACCAATATTTTAATGTTTAAAGATGTCATTCTCATCTAGATGTACCAATGACAGATGCTAGACATTACAATTTGTAAAGAACCAATGCTTCTTAAAGTTCTTGATGCCAAGTTTTGAACACAATGTGTGTTAAGTATTGATGTAGTCAAATACAAATTTTCTCTCATAGTTGCGACAAAATTTACTTTTCTTCATTTGTATCTTTTGCAAAAATCTTCCTTGATGACCTCCATGAAACTACCCAAACTGAAATTCATCTCCATCACTAAATCAAGTGGAGTTCCTTCAACTCCTCCTTGGCTAGCAAGCTAGCAATCCAACATTGTTGAACTGGAATTCTAATTTAAGTAGGGCAGACATAATTTTCTCTAATCTAAGAAATTACAAAGAAATACATCTCCAATTTAGAAATATAATCATCAACAACATTTACATCAATTTTCCCTTCAAACTTAGGGATGTCACAACTTACCTAGGTTCTAAAGGGAGTCCAATTTCCAAATGACCTTTCCAATGGGGCCCACTACTTATTTTGGTTACTTCGGATCAACATCAACACAAATTGGTTCATCATCCTTGATCTTTGTTTTCCTCAAGCCACCTAGATCAACAACTTGAAGGAATTCGAGGAGTTAGTAGCTAGTTCTTCAATATCATTCAATCTTGCTTTAATTCAAATATCCAATATTTGACTGCATTTGATGGTACATGCAAGAGCAACTAGGTTGTGATAGCACTTATCTAAATTAGGCTAGTAATTTGGGGAACAATACACTAGTTGAGAAATTTATTGTACCAAAAGTAAAAATTGAACAAAATAAAACACAAAATTGATAATTACAATATAGCTGAACAAAATGATCTTTATTTTAATCGAGTGTGTTTACAAAATGGGTAAACTTTGTAGTAGAGATGAATGCCTTCTATTCTTGTTAGATGATTCAAATTCAGCCACTCTATAGCTTTCAAAAAAAGGAAAACTTACTAAAAGTAGTATATTAGGGACCTTGGTGGAACCAAAGAATCATCACACCTAGTACTAGCTAGTGTCCTTGTAAGTTTAAATGAGCATTCAAATAAGGACAAACCTAATGGAAAACTGAAAATGTTTGTTGGAAAATTATTTATTTGGCACCCCCATTTGTCAAGGCCATAACTCTTGTCTATAACTTCCATTAAGATGACTTGAGATGTTTTCTACATTGCAACACCACTTCCACTTTAAGATATCTCTATAATAGTTCTACTAATGATTGCGGATTGTTTTGGCTAGAAATAATTAAAAGAAAATCCAAATTAGCATGAAACCAATAGATAATGTCTATAGAATGATCAATAGATATCTAGCCGAGACAAATGTCTTGGCAAATCCTACGATAAGTAGGGACCCTCTCCATAGCAACATGAATATTCTTATCAATTGATTGAATCTCTTGAGCTTGGTGAATAAGACACCAGTGGTCCAAAAGCGAGAATAGGGTCAAGTGAATTCCTTCTCCAATGGATAATTTAATTTTAACATTTGATGGCACATCTAAGAGGGCTGTTAATTGCATTTTAAGCTCAACGTCTCAAGGGAAGGAGCACATATGTAACCTAGAATTGCTCCTTTGTCCAATGGTGCATGTAAATATCTCTCAATATTTTATTGTTAGATGTGTTTGTAGGGCTTTGTTAGGAAATTTGGAAAATATAAGTTGTGGTTTGGTGGAGGCATCTATTAAGGTGGGTGTATCAGAGGAAGCCATGATAGGTGGATGTAGCTAGATTGAGCAAATTGGGAACTAGGGTTTGTGAAGGAAGTACATTGTGTAATGGCAAAAATACCTTTCCAAGTTGTTGATTGATATTTTTACATCATTCATACCCCCGCTCTAGATCAAAAATTCTTGATTCATTCGATCCAAAATGAGATATAACTATCTAGAATGCTAGCAGTATCCATCATATTATGAATTCAAAATGAATAGTTGGCTAAATAAAACAATAATTTTTTTTCAAGAAAACTAGGAATTTAGATATCCCAACTTGGTGGGCTCATAACTTTTTATTCTGTGCTCAGAATTTGAAACCGTATACATAGTTGGAAATATATCCAAGAGTTCTAATTTTAGCCCCTTCAATATGATGCCTTTGGCTATTCAATTTAAAGGACGGACAATATTTTTAACACCAAATTTTACTTTTAAGGCCTTTAAAAATACAAATTTAGAAAATACTAAAAAATTAGATTTTTATTTTTTTCCTCCATCTTTTATGTTATATTACTCATAGAATACTCTAGATCACACTCGGATTGCTCTAAATCACCCCTAGATTTCTCTAGATCAACCTTGATCTAGTTTGGATCAAGGGGTCACTTGATATGGCTTGATATCGCAATAGATCTCTTGGTAGGGGGTATGATAGCGATTTAATGTTGATAGTTTTTAAAGGAGGATTTTTTTTTTAATTATATGGACCTAGGAACCATAAATGGGATAAAAATTATCCTTTATCAAAACCATAGTGTTCATTTTGGGGAAAGTATTCTTAGACCTCTCAAATATAAATAGATAGAACATAATACCTAAATGGAGTGAATTTTTAACCTTATCATGTATAACATTAACAACACATTGTTCTGAGGACATGATAGGTTAGAAAGGAAATTTTTTTAGGCACCAATTTCTAAAGTGGTTTATGAGAAGGAAATGATAGGTAAAAATATATTTCTAAAAGTCCTCAAGGGTGTAGTACTTGATAAAAAATAATTTTAACTCATTTTAGGATGGTGGTAAGCCAAACACAAGTAACCCATCTAAAATCTAGTCAAAATTTCTTTACATTTGAGACATGTATCAATATATTTTTTACTCTTTAATTTTCTTTGTTTGTGAAACTTTAACCTTTTCTAAATCCAACCATAATTGTAATTCCTTCTTTACTTACTTCAAACCCTAGAATTTTCACAATAACTTTTCTACCCATCCATCGCATGGTAAGTTCTCTAGACTCTATTGGGTGATAACCCTTAATGGACTATATGAAACCAAATAAAATATCCTTGTGCAAAATATACTGTACTATGCTACATGTTTCTCTTTATCTTCTCATAAGAGGAAGGCTAAATTTGCATCCTCTCATCCCCTATAACATTCTTCCATTTTCTTTATTTATAATGACACATAAACGACTATAACATCTCAAGATAATATAGTTGAATGTTAGATTAAATAAGATACCATAAGCTACATAAAACAAGCCAAATAAAGGTTCCTTTTAAAGAAATAATGATTAAATATAATTTGTAGTACAATATTATAGGAAAATCATTATGACACAAATGAAATCAAGGCTAAGGATCAAAGATTATCTTATGGAGTTCCTTAATAAGTCATTTTGAAGGGGCATTGATGCCGGAAAATTCAACAAAAATTCTGGTTAAGAAAAAAGTACATAAACATAAGATCATATAGAAATAATATTATTAATGTGGTCAATAACTTTAAGAGGTAAGGTTTCCATCTCCCTCCATTTTCTTCAGCCATTCATTCTCACTCCCAAATTGATCAATAAATTAGTTGTCCTATTTCATTCATGATAAACATGATCCATACACATTGATGAAGGAGACAAGAAATTCTCTATAATCTTTAATGATATTGTTGACATTCTATTAAGGTGGAGGAAACCCCTTAGACAATTCCCCATAATTCTCTAATAATGTAGCCTCAATGTTCTAGTAGATTATAGAAGCTTCAACACCATTGATAAAAATATATTAAGAAGAAAACACAACCATAGAACTCGCCATATCTAAACTAATAAATCTTTAAACAATCTCAATTTGGTAGGGTTGATATCCAATTCAGCACAATGGTCACGTGAGAATCGTATCTCTTGGTGACTATTTTAGCCGACGAGTTTTTAATGTGTGGTGCAGAGATCGACAACTTAAGAATAAACAGTTGATGAGGAGGATATCAAATATCCTTCAATGTCAAAAACCTAGGGTTACGCGCCTGCATTTTTAGTAAACAATTTATAAAAACACAGCTCAATATCTTCTGGTAAAATTAGCATCTCATGTGCAATAATTTTAGCTAATGGTAATGTAAATAACTTGAGTCATACGCTGAAGTGCAGAAAGCCTATAAATATGAAATACCATTCTGGAGGTTCTCAAAGCTGGTTGCTTGTCTGTGAATGTTTGGGAGATAGTAATGGTGTCTCGTACGAAGATAACATGCTATGTTTTGGTTGGCCTTATATTTGTATGGACCCTGATGGACGGCGCAGTGGCAGAAGTGAAAGATCAAAATGGTGGGCATGGTGACCATTGGGGAGGTTGGGGAGGTGGTTGGGGTGGCCCATGGCAAGGTGGGTCCGGTGGTCAGGGAGGTGGGCCTGGTTGGGGTGGTGCTCCTCGTGAAGGTCCTGGGGAAGGTGGGTCTGGTGGTCAAGGAGGTGGGTCTGGTGGTTGGGCTGGTGCTCCTCATGAAGGTCCTGGGGAAGGTGGGTCCGGTGGTCAAGGAGGTGGGTTCGGTGGTTGGGGTGGGGCTCCTTACGAAGGTCTTGGGGAAGGTGGGTCCGGTGGTCAAGCAGGTGCTCCTCTCCATGAACCATTGTGAGGTGGTCATGGTGGCCAAGATAGGCATGGTGGTAGGGGTGGTGCTCCTCATGAAGGTGGGCCTGGTGGTCAAGGAGGTGGGCCTGGTGGTTGGGGTGGTGCTCCTCATGAAGGTCCTAGGGAAGGTGGGTCCGATGGTCAAGGAGGTGGGTCTGGTGGTTGGGGTGGGGCTCCTTACAAAGGTCCTGGGGAAGGTGGGTCCGGTGGTCAAGCAGGTGCTCCTCTCCATGAACCATTGCGAGGTCGTCATGGTGGCCAAGATAGGCATGGCGGTAGGGGTGGTGCTCCTGGCCCGTGGCAAGGTGGTCCTGGCAGGCGAGGCGGTGGGAGTGGTGGTTGGGGTGGTGCTCCTCACCATGGCCATGCTCCTGAGAATTAAGGGATTCTAGTTTTATCTAGATCGATAGCATAAGTAGCATAGATATGATACAAATTATGTAATAAAACTAGTTTGGTCACATATTACTTAATTGATCCCTACTTCACTTATTATTTTGTATTTGCTCCAAATATGATTTAAGCATAAGTAGCATAGATATGCTACAAATTATATAATAAAGCTGGTTTCGATCAGAAATTGCTCAACTAGTGTCTTCTAATTGTAATGCATTTGCTCCAAAAATGCTTAATATGAATGGTAGAAGAATTCCAAGTAATATTTTAATGTTACCGGATATTTAATAAAGATGATAGGGTTCATATAGATATAATAAATATTTCGATTTCTTTGTATTGTTCTAGAATTTTAGTTTGATACCAAAGCATTTCATCATCTTTAAAACTTTTATTTTTAACAAATTAGAAAATAAAATGCTGCAATATGTTAAATTTTCTAATAGATATCATATTTTTACATTTTATGTAAATTAATGTGAAGGTTTTTTTGTAATAATTATGTAAATTTTTATATTGGTATTCTAATTATACCTAATGATCTATCATTCAATGAGATAAAATGTTATAGGATTGTAATTTTTTCTCAATTTAAATCAATAGAAAATTTAGTAATAAGAAATGAAAGAACAAGAAAAGAAAAATGTAGAAAAGGTAGACAAGCTGCAAAGTATAATGAGAAGTGAAAATGAAAAATAAAAAGATAATATAAAATATATTTGAAAATATTTAGTAAAAAGATACCATAAAAAAAGTAAGAAAATGTGGATAAACCTAACATAGAGAAAAAACATCAAATTATCATTCAAATAATTGAAGAAAAGAAAAGAAAAATTGTAACAATGTCAATCTTGTTAAATAACTATTGAAGAAGGAGGAAATCTTGAGGTTTGGTATTGCGTCCTCTTGATTTCACATTACCTCTTCTAAAGTAGGAGTTTGTGAAGTTATTCTACATTTATTATGGTGTTTTATAGGTTACCATGCCTAGAATGCTCTCTTCCTCTTTAAATAACATCATTTTTATGTTATTCTATTGAATTGTTGTAAGAGTTGAAGGTTATGGCCATTTGGGAAGGCATTGCTATTCATCAGTCTCAATTGGTAGTAACCCACACACTGTTTGCGGATGACTCTTTTCTATTTGGGAAGGGATGTTTGAAGGAGGCCAGGGTGATAAGGGAGACCATTCAGGAGTACTGTGCAGCATTAGGTTAGAGACTTAACATCTCAAAGTCAAAGGTATTATTTTTCAATATCCCCCATGTAGCTAAGAAAGCTATACTAAACTTGTTTGGCTTTGTGGTGGCTGAGCCCCCCTGCAAATACCTTGGTATCCCTTTCTTCCAAGTGGCCAACAAGTCTGTTTTTTGGAAAAATATCTTACAAGTCATTAAAGACATAATTGCCTCTTGGAAGGCTAGGTGGCTCTCCTTGGCAGGGAGAATTCTGCTGGTCAAATCCATCTTGAGTAGCATTCCAAATTATGTCATGACAATTCTTCTAGCCCCAAAGGGAGTGATGTTGAGTCTCGAGAAGTGCCTTAAGGATTTTATATGGAAGGGAAGCATAGACTAAAAGAAAAAGATACCTCTTATCTCCTGGGACAACATTTGTAAGCCAAAGGAATGTGGTGGTGTGGGACTTCACAACTTATATGAAAGAAACATTAGCCTAGGAGCAAAATTATCATAGAAATTTTATGAGAACCCAACAACTTTGTGGGTGAGATTAATTAGGATAAAGTATCTAGATTCAAATGATCGAGAGAGAATATTCACAATAAGGAATCCTCCAAAGAGGTCGGTCATGTGGAATTTCATGATAAAAAGTAGAGAGGTAATTCTCCCACATTTGTCATGGTTGGTGAATTCGAGGGATAAGGCACTCTTTTGGTCTAATTCGTGGAACGGTCTCCCTGAAATTTCCTCTCTATCAAATATATCAGAGGCTAGGGAATTTCTAGAAATTGAGTGGGGTTCAAGAGTAAAAGATTATCTTATTGTCGAACAAAGTGGGGACTGTGCAAGAGTAGTGTGGAAAGATTTGTCTAACATGCCCTTTTCTCAGAATGTTAAGGAAGAGTTACAGTTAATCTTGGAACAACGTCTAATTTGTTTTAAAGAGGAGGAGGAAAAGCTTGTTGGAATCATCATTTCCGTTACATCAAAAGATCGAATCGTTAGTGAACGGGCCTACGACCAGAGTTAAGGAACCATAGGAGGTGTGAGAAAGCCATGTCACGAATCCACATGAGGCACTGACCCACCAAACGGCCAACAATCCCCCCCTCAGCGAATACTGAGGATTCCAGGGGAAACTCCAAGGATTCAAACCCATGACCTAGCGCTTTGATACCATTTGTTGGAATCACCGTTGCTGTTACACCAAAAGCTCGAACTGTCAGTGAATGGGGGTGTGGCTAGAGTTAAGGAACTATGGGAGGCGGGAGAAATCCATGTCACGAATCCATAGGAGGAGCTGACCCGCTGAATGGCCAACAAAGCTGATTTGGACAAGAAGTACAAATGGTAGATTGCAAGCCAAAGTAAAGAAATGTAAACATTCATGAAAAAGGATCTATCCACAAGTTGTCAGACAATGCCCCTAGCAGTATCTATAGTACACAGTTAGGAACCACACCCTACAAAACTACATGTTAGATAAAATCACAAAATCACCTAAATGCTTACCAAGGAAGGTGATGAAAATTTGAGGGTAGCTATATGCCTCCCTGTTTCGGCTTGCTAATTTTAGTGAGTTGAAACATGGTATCGTGTTTACCACATCAAATTGTGAAACAATATTGATGAAAACTTCTCACAAGAATATTTGATACAAGATCCAAAACTAATGAAGAATCATTTAGTAAGAAAGAGAACTAAACCTCAATTCCAACACAACACAGAGTTTGAGGATTTGAGAGCTCTCTAACACAACAAATATTTAAATGGAAACAAATGCAAAGAGAAGGAAGAAGAGATAGAAAACATTAATACACACTTTGGTGATCCATGAGAAGAGAAAAGGAACCATGGACATCTCACCCCTAAAACTAGGTGACCCATGGAGAGAAGGACATGGAAAACTAGCCCCCAGAGTCTATCTGGGTGATCCATGTAAGGAAGGAGAGTGAGAACACCATTAGTTCCACTCAACCTCGTGCATGTGTGTGCAAGTAGAACAAGGATACCTACCTTCAACACAAAGAAGATATCCATCATGCAACAATGTCACAAATCCAAGCAAGAGAGGGAATACTCTTCAAGCAAGGATAATATAGTTCAAAAGAGATATCTTGCTATATAAGTGTAAAGGAGATCCTTGGAGGAGAAGAGAACTTTGTTCAAAAGACATCCACCTTCAAGAGGAGTTGTCTTAGACAAATATAACATCTTCTAGAATAATTAAATGCAAGAGATTTGAAAAGACCAGAGGATTGAGATGACATCAAAGAGATTATTTATAACAACACTCTTCTAAAAGAAGGCAAGAGAGCCTCATCAGGGATATGCACATGCACCAAATAGAAGGGTTTATTATAAAAGATACTACTCAATGAAGAAAAGAAATTAATGAATGATCAAAGACTTCCAATCACTAAGGAAGTCACAATTAAGGATATGTACTTAAGATCCCCATTAGGGATGCTTGTTCCAATATGAGAGAAGGAATTCAAATATGAATACACCTCTACCATCAATAAGAAATCCTTATAGAAGACAATAATTCACAAAGGGGAAATTTTAATGTTAAGAAGGAGAGATGTTTGAAATCACTCTTGCCCCCCATATGTAGGGAGAAGAGATGAGATAGAAATAGGCTATTATGTTGCTTCCAAAAGTATTATTGCACATGAAATTGTACGATCATGAATGACAATGAGCCCCCAGTAACTGAGCTACCAATGTCACATAATGATGAGCAACATAATAGCCATTAATGTTATTAAAAGACATGATAGATTGAATTAGGTATTTGAATATGACATGTTAAATGCTCCACTATAAGTGAGATTAAAAATATTTATAAGATGATGAATGTTAAAAAGTCTTTAGAAAGAGAGAATTTTATAGGAGAATAGGCCACTAAGTCATACTTCTCTTGCACATAAGAAATATTAGGAGAGGGATAAGTGTAACTCATTAGAGCCTTATTCCTAGAAAAATGAATTTTAGAATGAGTAGAAGATAAAGTCTCATAAGTGAGATTAGAAATATCTTGAGGCGATTCATAAAGAGATTTGTTCATCGCTAAGGTTTCCTTATGAGGGGGATAAGTGTTGAAAGAAGTAGAAGATGATTTAATTGAGGTGAGGTTATCATCACTACTCAATATAACATTCACATTGAGAGATGGTCTTTTAGATGCTTTGGTGGGCTTAGAAGGATTATATCCAAGTCCAAATGAAGATTGATGTGTATTATGTTCTAAAGGAACTTTAATTCCTTGTTCATTTGCACCACAACCATTGCCATCATAGCCACTCTTAGCTAAAATGTGAAAACTAGGACCATAAAGGGATGCCAAATAAAAAAGAGATGGTTGCGCCTCATAGGTCTCAGTGCTATATGAATTAGAGAAAGGATTTGAAGAATTATTTGAATTAGAAGTAGCCACAAAGTTGTTACTTAGTTGTTTAGACAAAGTGGATTTCTCTGTAGGTTCTTCTTTAGATTTCTCCTTCTCAGTCTTAGATCCTTTCCAAGATATTTTATACTCTCCTATAAAAGTAGGGGTAAAGTCTAGAGATCCCCAATAATCATCTGAGAGCACTTCTTAAAGATAAAAGATATCCTTGGGAGGAGATTTTGATTGAGTAGAAGAATCAGGAGTACTAGAAGGAACAAGATCATTAAAAGAAGTAGATGTATTTGAAGAATTAGGAGGATTGGAAGAAGAATGGGAGGTAGTTGAACAAGAAGACCTAGATTTTAATGGTTCTTGAGGTTTGGTATCAACTAATAAGGTGTATGTCGTATTGTTATAAATTAACTTGACATGCGTATGCAAAATTGAGGAGACATCTTGCATGCTATGAATCCGTGGTCTCCCCTATAGAAGTTTATATGTCAAATTACCAGGCATAACATGAATAGGTGTAGGTAACACAACATGACCTACTGTAATAGGAAAGGTTATGACACCTAGACATTGTTTAGCAACATTATCAAAGACTCAAATAGTAAGAGAAGAAGGTTCGATGAGAGAACCATCCACTTTAATCTTATCCAATAAGTCCACACCACAAACATTAAGGCCGGATCCATTGTCCAGAAGGGTTCATCTTATAGCACTATCATGGATAATAACCACAATAATAAGATGATCATATTGATTTTGGATTTCAGGAGAAGGGCACTCATCTTGTGTGAATACAATTTGAGCTTTGGGTGTGTTTGTAGGATCAATCAAAGAAGCCATGTTATTAGGTGTCACTGCAGGTGGGGCATCTAAGTTTTTCAAAGCATATTTTAACATCCCATGATAAGAAGGTGAAGTTTGAACCAAATCCCAAATAGAAATCTTAGCAGGAGTGGCCTTAAGTTGTTCAATGAGATCATACTCCTTACTAAGAGTTTGTGATATATGATGTGCTTGAGGAAGAATAGGTTGAGTATCAGGAAGAGAAATTGGGATAACCGGAGGAGGATTAGGTTGCCTATTGTTTCTTGTGTTGTAGGTATAAGAAAATGTATTATAACTCTCTCCAGTAATTTTCTTAGCATACTCATAAGGGCTGTTAGTAGGATAACCTACTTGCACAGTAATAATAGGTTTCTTAGGAGTGCAAAAAGAATCATTAGCATAACCATCTTGAACCACTAAGATAGGCTTACATGGGGAATTTGGAGAAGGAAAAGCACCTTGAATTGTGAAGATGGGTTTATTAGGTGTTTCATTCACATGTATCAAATTGATTGAAGATGGCTTAGGAATATCAAAGGTGTCTTTAGAAGAAGAATGAACAAGATTGTTGGAAGAATTCATGATAGTCTCTTCTTGCACTAAAATGTTATCATGGATAAGACCAATTTTAGGAGGGAGACTAGAAGTAGGCATTGACGTTTTAGGAAAGGTCATATCATCCTCTACACCAAAGGATCTGGATCTACATGGGGAATAAAATCTCTAGGAGAAGGATCAACATTACTCTCTAAAGTTTCACCTTTAAGAGGGAGATATTTGAAAGGGATGTTAACAATCTCTTCTTGAACTAGTGTATCCTTATGAGTATAACCTTGTTGAGGAGAGGGTGATGCTTTATTTTTAGATGGATAATGATTGAGATTGATGGAAGGTGAGATTATATCAAGGGAGTTATCAATCATGATTTCATCCCCTTTGTCTAGGGTTCTCTCATGGGGTAGAGAATAATCAACACCTTCTTCTAATGGTTCATCCCAAATAGTGAGGTCATTAGGAAAAGTATTAGAAATATCTTGCACAAAGATGTCCTTATTGCTATTAAATTTTTTGGGAGAAGGGATAACATTGTTAATTAGTTATTCATCCTTAGGAAGGAGAGAATCACTACATGTATTTAAATCATCCTCTTTCCTCAAAATGTCTTCAATAGGATCTTTAGGGGAGAGAGAATTAAGGAATTTTTGTATGATTTCATCTTCTTTCTCTAAGGCATCTTTAGGGATAAGAAAATCTTTAGGAGAAGGGCAAGCTTTTCTCATTAATGTATCATCTCTAGTGGGAATTTTGTTGGAATCAAAAGAGGAAATGCCCTCACTAGGAAAAGTAGTAGGGACAATACCATCTTCTTTCACAAAATGAACCTCATGAGGGGAGTATTCTTTAGGAAGGAGATGAAAATATTTCTCCAATATTCATTCCTAGGAAGGAGATCTTTGGAAGAAGTTCTCATGACCTCTTGTTGTACTAACATGCCCCCATTGGTAAGACCAAATTTAGGAGAAGATAACTCAATGTCCATCAATACCTTTTCACTTAGAGAACATTTGAATTTGAATTTTTTTGAAATTTGCAAGAAATTGAAACTTGTAAATGTACATTTGAATTTGAAATAGAAAAAATAACTCAGATCTGAGAACATAAATTATAATTAAAGAAGGTTGGGTTCACGTAAAGTTCACCAAAATGTGGGGTTGGGAAAAGCGAGATCGGGTGACTACGACCTAATCCCACTTTTGCCAACACATTGGGAATACGAAAGAACCTAGGGAGATAGATCACTTTGGCTAATTCTTGTGAGAAAGAGAGAGCCAAGGATTATATCTTAGGGTTTCTATTCCTCTTGTTGCAAATGATGAGAAAAACTAAGGTTTGACTGATCAACTAGACTAGGAGATGAAGAAAGAAGCATACATGAACTTGAAATTGAACAAACTTGCAGATCTGAAACTGAGATATTGAAAGCATGAAAGGGGGAGGATTTTGGATGTGTACATGATGCTACAAACTAAGTCAAACTAACTGGGACTAGGGTGCTATGCCACTATCCTGTTTCTGCAGACATGAGGTTGCAACTGAAAGACTGCAAATATGATAACCTGAAGCTGTAACCTGTCAAATTTCACTGCAAAGTGGAGGGACCATGGTGCCACGACACTATCTTAGGTAGGACCAGGGTGCCATGCCCCTGTCCCAAGAAAATTAGGGAAGATCTTATGATTCTGGGTGGTTTTGATGGCTTTTCCTGAGCCGAAAGTCCTTCCGGGTACCTGTTTCTGCACTTGCAATTGAAAAGGGAAGGGTACAGGTAGATATATAGGGTTTTGCCTAAGTCAAAACATTGTTTTGGTGATTTATACCTCCACAAATAGCTGTTAATGTGTGCGCTAGAACCTTGTGTGTATGCAAGATCCTAAAATGAAAGAAACTAGAGCTACCCTACGCATGAGAATAAAACCCTAAATGTAAATGTGAATGTAAATAACAATTATTCAAACCAAATATGCTAAATTATCTAAAGCATGAATATAAATGTGCAAATTGATGTAAAGAATCTCATACAAAGACATGAAAATAACATGAAATCATACCAATCCCAAGGGAGAGATATTGCCACTAGATCTCCTATTACTCTTCAATGTCTTCAAGGATCCTAATTGATGATGAATTCTTGAAAAATTCTTAATAAATTTTGTTGAATGCTATTGAATACTCCACATAGGCTTCTCTTTCACTACATAGAAGGCTCCTTGTGTTCCAAAAACCCGCTCTTAGATTCTTAGATTCGATAGATAGATAGTTCTTAGTTTTCTTCAAATGAAGAAAGAGAGCTCTTATGTATGAAACCCTAGATATTAATTTTGACTTAATTCCACCTTTAGTCCGACCTAGGAATTGAATTTACCACCAATATTTTGGGGTTAAGCATTATAATATCATAGAATTGTGCTCCCAAAATTTCGGGAAAAAAGTCGAGGACCATGTGCACTCCCGCCACGGTCCAACCAAATTTTCACCAAATTTTTAGGGCCATTAGATATGATGATATTAGAACAAATCCCAAAGTTACAACTGATTTTGAGGTGTTTTGATATGTGAAATCGGGCCTAAAAGGACAAAATAGGACATAATTAGGGTTTATGATTAAATGATTTATTGGAGGAATAAAATAAAAAGGGGCACACTTAGGGTAAAGGGTCCAATTTTATGATGTATGAAGTGATGAAACATGAATTTAGATTTAATTAAATTAATTAATTAAATGCTAAAAGGGAAATTACAATGCAAGATGCAAACACACTAAGGCGGGTGCTAAACTAAGTGTAAAATTGTACCAACCTAGCAAGGGTGTACAATTTACAACACTAAAATTATGTTAAGTCCTTGCTCTGGTAGCTAGGATTTTTAGATATTTTCAAGCTTTTTTTGGTATGGTTTTTGGTTTATGAGGATTTTACACTATGAGCATATTTAGAGGCAAATTGGGCAGGTGATGTTGATGACCGAAAGAGCACATCCAATGGAGCATTCTTTGTTGGAAAATGATAACTCAATTATGAACAATGAGTACCAAATCGGTACTGAGAGGGGGGGGGGCTTGAATCAGTACAGGCACAAAAACTTTTCTTGAACCGGTTTGACTGCAGATAGTGCACTTGAATGGAAAACACTAACACCAGTCTAAACCAGATTACTACCAGTTAAACACAATGAGACTGTGAAAGACATAAACCAGAAACACTTAGCTTTCCACACAACCTACACCCTCACTTCCACTTTATCCTTATGCATCAATGGGTAATCTTCCATCAGAAATATAATAACTTGCTAGTTCAACATGATTCACCACTTGACATAAAATAACAAAGCATCACATGAAAAGGGGATCACACATGACACACATATTTTTCACGTGGAAACCCAACTGGGAAAAACCACGGTGGGGATGAATACCCACAAGCTGTTCTTGAACTTTTTAGAAGTCCGCTATGTTAGGAGCCTAGTCCGGTTAAAGACTGTTACAACAGGTTTTGTTAGGAACCGATCCTGTTAGGGATCACCCGGTTAAGGGTTAAACCTTGTTAGAGGATTTTAAGAACTAAATGGTTTTGAGTCACCCCATTAAAGGATTTACAACAAGCCGGTTAAAGCTACCCTGTTAAGGGATTTTCCAACTGTTGAATTGGTTAGAGATCAACAGGTACTACAATGATCTGGTAATAGCACTCAATGCCAATGCAGATCCGCTTTAGTTCCTTCCTTCTGCGCACACACTCTGCAGGTATCAATTCTCTTATTTGGTCTGGCAAGAATCATGTATCTCTGCACTTAGATACACAACAACATTTGCCAACAACCTCAACATGAAACACAACATCGACCTTATAGGAAACAGATAGGTCGGTAGCATAAACCCCTAAACCCTAAACATTTAGGTTAAGCAATTTAATCATTTCAATCCCGACCATTAAACACTTTGCATTGAATACAACGATCTTAAACAGATCTCAAGACGTTCTCCATCATTCATTCTTCACCGCTTCATGGAGGCGACAACCCATCATGCGTACTCCACTGTTTACAGAGACTTTGCACATTCCCGAGGTAGATAGGATCAATCTCCTTCATGCAAGATCCTTCACGCGCACAAGGCAAATCGTGGCAACACAATCTGTTCTGCATTACAATGATAACTCATCACATGATGTCATTAGTTGAATCACATAGGCATATAACACTTCAATCGGAAACCCTGAAGCTAAGACTACCAACCGGTAGTCATGCCATATGAAACCTTGATAGAAAACATTCCATATACCAGTTCGGATTTCAACATATCAATTCACTTGGACAAACATACCGCTTCAACTTTTGCACATATACCAGTTCACAACATCATACCGGTTCTCTTTGCCAGTTGCTTAACTTCAATATACCGGTTCACTCCTCAACATATTGACATCAATGACAACATACAATATCATCATGTCATCATATTCTGCACATATGCCAATAATCTCCCCCTTTGGCATTGATGGCAATATACAAAGATATCACTCAGCATCACATCTTCTCCTTGTTGCTGCAGATATCTTCTCCACTTTACATCTTCTCCCCCTTTGACAACAATGCTAAACTGGAGGCACAAGCTGCCCCATTCCATTATGATGCTCCCCCTGAGGAGTAGCATCCTTCAACACATTAATCCTAAAAGATATATCAATGTAAGACCTGATTGATGTGGAGCACAAACCTTTAGTTTACCTCTTGAAGGGGCAGCACCCCTAATTCACCTCTCAAATAGGTAAATGTAGCCTTTGGTAGAGGCTTGGTGAATATGTCTGTTAACTGGTCCTTACTGGAAACATGTTCCAATACCACCTCTTTGATCTGAACCTTTTCCCTCAAGAAATGATACTTGAGTTCAAAATGCTTGGTTCTAGCATGTAAAACCGGATTCTTGGAGATGTTAATCGCACTTGTGTTGTCACAAAATATACTTACTGGTTCAGATACATGGACTTTGAAGCCATTCAATACATGCTTCATCCAAATAGTCTGGGTGCAGTTCATAAAAGCTGCAACATACTCCACTTCTGCTCTAGATTGAGAGATACAACTCTGCTTTTTACTCATCCATGAGATCAATCTTCCACCAAGAAAGAATGCACCATTGGTGGTGCTCTTTTGGTCGTCCACATTACCAACCCAATCAGCATCTGTGAACTCTCTCAGGTTGAAATCATTATTGTATGGATACCATAATCCAAAGTCAATAGTTCCCTTCAGATATCTAAGAATCCACTTGACTGCTACCAAGTGGGATTCTCTTGGGCTTTTCTAGAACCGAGCGGTAATGCCTACTGCATGTGCAATGTCTGGTCTGCTATGCACTATATAATGCAACTTACCAATCATTGATCAGTATTCCTTCTCATTTACCAACGCTGAGTCATCCTCTTTTGATAGTTTACAACCGGTCACCATTGGTGTACCAACTGGTTTGCTATCTTTCATGCCAAAGGTCTTCAACACCTCTTTGACATACTTGGACTGACTGATAAAGATTCCATCTTCCATTTGCTGAATCTGTAGTCTAATGAAGAACTTAATCTCCCCTATGAGTGACATCTCAAATTCTTTCTTCATCTCATCTGCAAAGTCATGACTCATCTTGTCATCTCCACGAAAAATTATATCATCTACAAATACTTCAAAGATCAGAATCTGATCTCCTTCTGATTTCAAGTAGATATTGCTATCTTCACTTGTTCTTTCAAATCCAATCTTTACAAGATGGGAGTGCAAGCATTCATACCATGTTCTAGGTGCCTACTTTAGTCTATACAAGGCTTTATGTAGCCTATGCACCATGTCACTATCTTCTAATAAGGCAAACCCATCTGGTTGCTCTATATACACCTCCTCTTCAAGTATTTCATTTAGGAATGCAGATTTTACATCCATTTGTTATAGTTTGAATCCTTTAAAAGCTGCATACGCAAGAAGCATATGAACTCCTTCCAATCTAGCTACTAGAGCAAATGTTTCTCCATAGTCTTCTCCTTCTTCTTGAGCATATCCTTTACACACTAGTCTGGCTTTGTTCCTTGTCACTGTGCCATCCTCATTTAACTTATTTCTGAAGACCCATTTGGTTCCAATGACATTTTTATGCTCCGGTCTGGGTACCAAAGACCATGTACCATTCTTTTCTATCTGATCAAGTTCCTCTTCCATTGCCTTGATCCAATCTTCATCTTTATGCACCTCTTTGAATGATTTAGGCTCAAATTCAGAGATCATACATGAGTTTTCTCTGACCTTTCTTCTTGTAAGGATTCCTGCATCCTTGTCTCGTATGATATGCTTTGGATCATGATTGAGTTTGAAATACCTAGGTATGTTCTTAACAGATTCCTCTTGCTTTTCTTCTCCATCCTCATCTTCATCAGCATCAACATCCACCAGTATAGAAGCACAATTACTAGTACTGGGTTGATTTGCAACCGGTTCCCAAAAGGTTATTACCGGTTCATCTCCTACTTGCTCACTGCCGGTTTCCTCAAGTTTCTCAGAGTTTTCATCAAGTCTAACATTGATGCTTTCAATAATTCTCTGAGTCCTATTGTTGAAACATTTGAGAGTTTTACTCTTGGTGGAATATCCTAAGAATATACCCTCATCACATTTTGCATCGAACTTGCTTTGATGTTCACTCCTCTTGATATAACATTTGCTACCAAACACTCTAGAGTAGCTTATAAGGAGTCTTATTCTTACATTTCTTGATGAGTACCCGTTTCATTGTGTAGACTGCAGTGCTCACCGCTTCTCTCCAAAAGGTGTGAGCAACCTTTCCTTGGATCAACATAGTTCTAGCCGCTTCAACCACAGTCCGGTTGTTCCTCTCTGCTAAGCCATTCTGCTATGGAATCCGGGGGGCAGACAGTTGCCTCTTGATGCCATTCTCTTCATAATATTTGTTGAATTCACCAAAAGTGAATCCCCTCCTTGATAAATTTTAAGGCATTTGATTCTTCTACCACTTTCCTTTTCTACCAGTGCTCTGAAGGCTTTGAACTTTCCAAAGGCTTCAGACTTGTCCTTCAAGAATGTGACCCACACCATTCTTGAGCAATCATCTGTAATCATAAAATACCTATCTCCTTGCACACTCCTAGTTTTCATAAGACCACACAAATCAGTATGCACAAGATCAAGTAAATTGTCTGCAGTGAAAGATTTACCTTTGAAGGTTGAGGAAGACATTTTCCCCAATTGACACTCTCTACACAGAGGATTTTCTGGTATGCTCAGCACATGCAATCCTCTAACTGCCTTGATCTTACTGGCCTTCACAATGTTATCAAAGTTTACATGGTAGAGTCTCTTATGCCATATCCAGCTATCATCAAACTAAGCCATAAGACATGTACCGATATTTGCATTTAGCTGAAACAGGTTACCTTTGGTCTGCATACCGGTGGCCATCAATTCACCATTCTTTCCTTTTATTTTGCACACTCCATTTTTAAATTCTAGAGTGAGTCCACTATCATTCAGCTGGGCAACACTCAAAAGGTTGTGTTTAAGACCTTCTACCCAATACACATTGTCAGCACTGCTCTTTCCATTCAGAGAGATAGACCCTCTGCCTTTGACCATACATGGTGCATCATTACCAAAACGGACAACTCCACCATCATACTCTTCCAGAGATAGAAACTTACTCCGGTCACTAGTCATATGGTGAGAACAACCATTGTCAATAATCCACTCATTGAGATTATCAAAGTGGGAGACAATAGCCTTCTTGTCTGACACATCTTCCTTGACCACTACAAACACAATATCTTCATTTTCTTCATCTTCTGATTCCTCATCAGTGACACCTTCATCAACTGCTACAAAATAGTTTCTCCGGTTTCCTCCTTTGAACTTCTTGAACCTCTCTAGTTTATCCTTGTTGTCACCATTAGGGCAGTTTACAACAATGTGTCCTATCTGGTTACAATAAAATCATTTCAAAGGAAGCTTACCTCTGTATTTACCAGTTCCCTTGGGAAGTCTCTTGGCAAGAAGAGCTTCAAACTCCATCAGGATCTCCTCATCATCCATTTCTCTACTTTGTCTTGGTTCACCACTGGTACTGGCTTCTTTGCCTTTTCTAGATGGTGCAACATATGATTTGAAGGTTGATTCAGTCTTTTGAATACTGCCATCATAATTATTTAGCTCATAAGCTATTAACTTTGCAATGATGGAGTCCAGGGGTACCTTTGTCTTGTCTACAGACCTCAACTCCTGGATAGCAACAACCCTTATTGCATAGTCCGGTAGTAAGGATCTCAAAACTTTGCTAACGACAGTGTAATCTTCCATTTTACCACCTGCACTCTTGATATCTCCAACAACAGCTTTGATTCTTATTCCATATTGTTGAATGGTCTCTCCTTCAACCATCCGCATGTCTTCAAACTTTCCCCTAAGGCTTTCTTCCTTAGCTTGTTTCACATGCTCATCACCGCCATAGATATTCTCAAGGGCATCCCATACTTCTTTGGGATTCTCTTTGTCCTGAACATCAATAAACTCAATGTCAGATAAACTGCTAATTAGGGCTTCCATGACTTGCCCATTCTCCTGAATCTCTCTCTTTTGATTATCAATGAGAGTACCGGTAGGGATAACATAAGAGTTCTTAACATAGCTCCAATGTTGAGCACCCATGCTTTTGATGTATATCTTCATTTTGTCCTTCCAAATTTTAAAGTTGTCTCTGTTGAACTTTGGACCTTCCCTCTTCATCATTAGAGTAGGATCTTTACCTCAAGCGGTTAAGCTTACAAAACAGACACCTGGAGGATGCTCTGATACCAATTGATAACTCAATGATGAACAGTGAGTACCAAACCAATACTAAGAGGGGGGGGGGTTAATCAGTACAGGCACAAAAACTTTTTCTGAACCGGTTTGACTGCAGACAGTGCACTTGACTGGCAAACACTAACACCAGTCTAAACTAGATTACTACCGGTTAAAAACAATGAGACTGTGAAAGACATTAAACAACAACACTTAGCTTTCCACACAACCTACACCCTCATTTCCACTTTATCCTTATGCATTAATACGTAATCTTCCATCAGAAATATAATAACTTGCTAGTTCAACATGATTCACCACTTGACAGAAAATAACAAAGCATCACATGAAAAGGGGATCACACATGACACACATATTTTTCACGTGGAAACCCAACTGGGAAAAACCACGGCGGGGATGAATACCCACAAGCTGTTCTTGAACTTTTTAGAAGTCTGCTCTGTTAGGAGCCTAGTCTGGTTAAAGACTGTTACAACAGGCTCTGTTAGGAACCGATCCTGTTAGGGATCACCCCATTAAGGGATGGCTAGAATACCCGGTTAAGGGTTAAACCCTGTTAAAGGTTACCTTGTTAGAGGATTTTAAGAACTCAATGGCTTTGAGTCACCCTGTTAAAGGATTTACAACAAGCTGGTTAAAGCTACCCTGTTAAGGGATTTTCCAATTGTTGAAGTGGTTAGAGATCAATAGGTACTACAATGATCTGGTAATAGCACTCAATGCCAATGCAAATCCGCTTTAGTTCCTTCCTTTTGCACACACACTCTGTAGGTATCAATTCTCTTATCTAGTCTGGCAAGAATCACGTATCTCTACACTTAGATACACCCACAACATTTGCCAACAACCTCAACATGAAACACAACATCGACCTTATAGGAAACAGATAGGTCGGTAGCATAAACCCCTAAACCGTAAACATTTAGGTTAAGCAATTTAATCGGTTCAATCCTGACCATTGAACACTTTGCATTGAATACAACGGTCTTGAACAGATCTCAAGATGTTCTCCATCATTCGTTCTTCACCGTTTCATGGAGGCGATAACCCATCACACATTCTCCACCATTTACAGAGACTTCACACATTCCCGAGGTAGATATGATCAATCTCCTTCATGCAAGATCCTTCACATGCACAAGGCAAATCGTGGCAACACAATCTGTTCTGCATTACAATGCTAACTCATCACACGATCATTGGTTGAATCACACAGGAATAGAACACTTCAATCGGAAACCCTGAAGCTAAGACTACCAACCAGTAGTCATGCCATATGAAACCTTGATAGAAAACATTCCATATACTGGCTCACATTTCAACATACTGGTTCACTTGGACAAACATATCGCTTCACCTTTTGCACATATACCAGTTCACAACATCATACCGGTTCTCTTTCCCAGTTGCTTAACTTCAATATACCAGTTTACTCCTAAACATATTGACGTCAATGACAACATAGAATATCATCATGTCATCATATTCTGCACATATGCCAACAATCTCCCCCTTTGACATTCATGGTAATATACAAAGATATCACTCAACATCACATCTTCTCCCTGTTGCTACAGATATCTTCTCCGCTTCACATCTTCTCCCCCTTTGACAAAAATGCACATTTCTATCAAGTATAATTTTTTGATAGAGAAGGAAATGAAGTCATATTGGTTTGAGGAATCATTTGAGCATTTGAAAGATAGATTGGGAGTTTCTAACCCTCCTGTAGAGAGTTAATTGGTATAGAGATATTTTATTTAAAGCTTCATTGTTATATCATTTTGTGGGAGATTTTTCGTTGTCTTCCATAGGGGGAGACTTATTTGGCATTTCTTGGCACTTGGATGTTTTTCACATCTAGTGTTTCCATCAATGCCAAAGGGGGAGATTGTTGGCAAAGGAATTGATTATGTGTTGCATTGATGTTTTATCATTGATGTCAACACTATTTGTTATGGTTGTTTACCAACTTCCAGTAGAAGGATTGGATTGGGAAGATTATCAGTTGATTGTCACCAGTATAATATGAATAATGAAATAAGTTTGTATGAATGGTTCATATGCTTCTGAAGTATGTTTCAGTCAGTTGGCATTGACTTTATGATCAGATGCTATCTTATGTTCTAGTAAGCCTCCTTTGTAAGTCAGGTAAGGGTTTCACCGACAGAGCTTTATTGAAAATCTTTGATATAATACATAAGTGGCATTGGTGTGGATTCTAGAAGGGATTCGGGATGATGATGGTGATTATGTTCATGCCTCAATTGATTGGTATCATTGCTTTGGTATGTGTTGATCTAATTTAGGTGTGGTGCTATCTAGGTTATGAACCGGTTTCAAGAAACGTGTTGGTGGATCCTTCTAATGCACTTCCAGGGTGTTTTATTGATTGGATGATGTTTGTTTGGCCTTAAGCCAACATGTTTTATGATTTTATTTCTGGATTATGTAATGGATCTATTGAATTATCATTTGGGTGGCCGACCTAACTGGTTAGGTCTTGGGTTGGTATAAAAGTGATTTAAGATCTCATTGTAGATCATATTTATGTATATGCAAAGAGAGAATAATATAAAAATAATTTTTTGTAGAGGATTTGGTTGATCATTGGTGATCGAGTTGGGTTTATGTAAGAGGTTTTAGACCTTTGGTATTGAGCTTAACTAGAACTTTAATCTGACATGTTTGATGTTATCATAGGCAGTTCTTTTTTCCGGATTGTTGTCCAAATATTTTGAGGTGGTTAACCTCTTTTGTAGTCAGTGAGACTCCATTTTGACGAGCAATGTACCTTTCTGCATGTGCAGGCCTCTTATTGTAAAATTTATTCATCTGATCAGTGGATAGATATTGTGGGTGTCCAATCCCACTGTGGTTTTTCCTCGTTGAGGTTTTCCATGTATAAATCTATGGTGTTATGGTGTTCATCTTTGTGGTTTTACTTTTTCTTATTGTTATACACTTTTATGTTTACCAGTTGTTGAGTTGTTGTATTAATAAGGTTAAATTTCTCCATTCTGGTAGAACACTGATTCACCCCCCCTCTCAGTGTTCTTGGATTACAACAAGTCTATCCTTATGTCTTTCAACATTTGCTTCATCCATATAATTTGTGTATAGTTAGTAGCAACAACAACATATTCAACTTCAGCAGTAGATAAAGAAGTACATGACTGTTTCTTTCTAATCCATGAAACAAGTTTCTTTCCAAGAAAGAAAGCTCCAGTGGATGTTCTTTTCTGGTCATCTATATCTCCAGCCTAATATGCATCTGTATATGCACATAGTGTAAACTCATCATCTTTAGGATACCATAAGCCATACTCAGTTTCTCCTTGTAAATATCTGAATATCCTTTTCATTTCACTCTCATGATTCTCTCTTGGATCACTCTGATATCTTGATACAATACAAACTGCATTCATTATATCCAGTCTAGTTTGAGTCAAATTTAACAAACCTCCAATCATAGATTTGTACCTTGTAGGATTTAATAGAGTTGATACATCTTTCTTTGTCAATTTCTCACTTGTAACCATAGGAGTACCAACCGGTTTAGAATTTTCCATACCAAATTTCTTCAACAACTCTCTAGCACACTTAGTTTGACAAATGAAAATACCTTTATTAGTCTAGGTAATCTGCAAACCTAAGAAAATTATCATTTTACCAATCATAGACATCTCAAATTCATTCTTCATATTACCAGAGAATTCCATACGTAACTTTTCCTCACCTCCAAAAATGATATCATCAACAAAGACCTCAATAATCAATATGTCGTCATTAGTGATCTTATAATACAAGTTATTGTCAGCACTACCTTTAGTGAAGCCAAACTTCAAAATATATTTGTCCAATCTGGCATACCAAGCTCTAGGGGCTTCCTTAAATCCATATAAAGCTATCCTCAATCTGCAAGAAATAATCTCATAGCTTCAATCCTTGCTAACAGAGAAAAAATTTCATCATAATCAATTCCTTCCTTCTAACAATATCCTTTGCAGACCAATCTAGCCCTGTTTCTCACAACTTGTCCATCTTCATTCAATTGATTCCTAAAAACCAATTTAGTTCCAATAAAATTCTTATTTTTAGGCCGGGGAACTTAAGTCCACGTGTTGTTCCTTTCTATCTAATCCAATTCCTCTTCCATAGCTTTCATTCAACATTCATCCTTACATGCCTCAACTACTGATGCCAGTTCAATTTGAGAAATTAAGCATACCTCTTCAACTGCCAACCTTCTTCTTCTCACCACTCCTTTGTTCTTGTCTCCAATGATTTGATCTTTTGAATGATTCATCCTTACATACCTAGGAGTGTTATGATTTTTTGTTTCTCTTCTCTAATCTTCAGTTACTGTTGAATTTTTTGATATTGCCGGGGTAACTGGTTCAACATTTTGTTTTGGTATAGGCATTACTAGATCAGTTATGATCATTTCCACTTCTGGTTCTCTGTCATAAGTTCTTATTTGACCTTTGTACTACTCATCCACCTTGACATTAGTGCTCTCCACAATTCTCTACAATTTTTTCTTATAACATCTATATGCTTTTCTTTCAGTTGGATAACCAAGAAATATCCTTTCATCAAATATAGGATCAAACTTTCCAATGAAATCATCTCTTTTGATATAGCATTTACTACTAGAGATTCTAAAGTACTTAACTATAGGTGTATGTCCAAACCATAACTCATAAGGCGTCTTACCATATCTCTTTTGATGTGAACTCTATTTAATGTGTATATCGTCATGCTCACAACTTCTCTCCAATATATATGAGGAAAATTGGCTTCCATCATCATAGTTCTAGCTGCATTGAAGATGGTTCTGTTCTTTCTTTCTGCAACACCATTCTGCTGAGGTGTCCAGGGTGCAGACAACTATCTCCATATGCCAACTATCTCCTTATGCCATGTTTCTCATAATAACTGTTGAATTCACCGGATGTCAATTCACCACCCTAATCCGATCTTAAGCATTTGATCTTCATCCCTGTCTCTGTCTCAACCATAGCTTTAAAGATCTTGAACTTTTCAAAGGCTTAAGATTTCTCCCTTAGAAAAGTAACCCACATCATTCTAGAATAATCATCAATGATTAGCATGAAATATCTATCACCCTGAAAGCTTCTTGTTATAGCGGGACCACACAAATAAGTATGAATAAGATCAAGAATATCATTAGATTTGTCTTGTATACTCTTAAAAGAAGTTTTGACTTTCTTACCCATTTGACATTCCTTACATACCGAATTATGAGGCTTCACAATCTTAGGTATATCTCTAGCTTTCTTAGTTTAACTGATCTTTACAATGCACTCAAAATTAACGTGACACAACCTCTTATGCCATAGCCAAATCTCATCAATATGTGCAATCAAACATGTCTTCTCACTAGAGTTCAAATGAAAGATGTTACCTCTAGTCTGAGTACCAGTTGCAATCTCCAATCCAGATCTGTTGATGATTTTGCATTTTCTATCCTTTAATAGTAATTGAAACCCCTTATCCATCAACTATCCTACACTCAAAATATTATGCCTCAATCCTTCTACATAATAGACATTATCAGTGTTATGCTTACCATCCAATGATCTAGTTCCTCTTCCTCTAATCATGCATGCTTTGTCATCTCCAAATCTGACCAGACCTCCATCAAATTCTTGCAAAGATAGAAAATTTCTTTTTCTCCATTCATGTGATGTGAACATCCACTGTCTATCACCCATTTATCCTTGTGTTCAACTTTAGCAACAAGGGCCTTCTCTTCATTTTGAATTACAGGTTCCAGAGCATCTTCCTTGATAGCTATGAATACCCATTCCTTTCCATTATCAGATCCACTAGCTGAATCTTTTGCTGGTTCTTCATCAGAATCATTAGTCAAACCTTCCTCATCAGAATAAAAGCATGATTTTCCTTTGTTCCTCTTGTACTTATGCTTGTTCTGATATTCAGGGTAAGGCTTAAAACATCTTCTAGCTTTTTCTTCAAATCTCGAATTCCTTTTAGGACATCTAGATGCAAAATGACCTATCATATTGCATGCAAAACATTTGAAAGGTGATTTTCCTTCATACTTACTTCCTACCAGACCTTTAGGTACCCTTCTAGAAAATAGGGCTTCAAGTTTCTCAAGTTCTTCATCTTCTTTCTTCATATCCTCTAGTTCCTTTGCATATAATGCTTTCCAATCTTTCTTTCCGATTGATGATGTAGATGCCTTGAAAGCTGACTCTGTCTTTGCAACTCCTTGAGGACCAAATTATTCAAGTTCAAAAGAAGATATCTTTGCAACCAAAATATCCCTATTTATAGAAGAGTTAGGCATGGTTCTCATCTCATTGATTGCAGTAGCCTTCATTTTGTATGCCGGTGGCAAAACTCTCAATACTTTAGAAACAATCTCATCTTTTCTTAGAGATCAACCACAACATTGAATTCCCAAGACAATTTCATTGACTCTTTCCATAAAAGCAGCAATTCTTTCATCCTCCTCCATTCTCAAGTTCTCATATCTCACTTGGTAACCATCAAGTTTAGCAACTTTAACAGTAGGGTCACCTTCATTTAGAGTCTCCATATTATCCCATATAGCTTTTGCAGATGATTTGTTCGTTAATCCCATTATTTGTTGATATGTAAGGGACCTCAAAAGGGCTTTTGTAGCTATGTAGTAATTTTCAATGTTCTTATCCAAGTCTGTTTGTGTAGGATTTCTAGATGCCAGATCATGAGGAGTATAGCCTTTCTCAGTGATTTCCTAAATCTCTTTGCCAAGGCATCTCATATGTGTAATATTTTCCATCAAGTCTAGGGATGTGCTTCCGGTAAATAGTTGAAGTTGAACTATTAGACACCATAGGATCTTCCTCAAGTGGTAAAGCTTCTGCAGAGAGGACTAAGCTCTGATACCAGTTGTTAGGATAATCAGTGGACAATTGAGTTGCAGGGGGTGAATCAGTTGTCAACAAATTATGAAACTTTAATCACTTAAAATCTTTTATCGAAATGCATAAACCAAATACTAGAATAACAAAGATATCAATTAAGTGCAAACATAAATCATAAAACATTTACCATGCATCCAAAACACATAAAACCAAGATTTGTACATGGAAAACTTGATAAAGGGAAAAACCATGGTGGGAAACCCTACCCGCAATCAGATGATACTTTTGCAGTAAGTATGTGATTACAATAAGGGGCTTGCACATATGGGAAGGCACACTGCCTATAGCGCACTTCTCATCACCAAGGAGCCTCACTAATTACAAGAAAACTTCAGACTACAATCTAGAAAGAAGATTGAATTGCAAGAATAGCATCTCCTATGCCTGAGTACAACTATAGTTAAGCTCAATACTGGAGGTCTTAAACCTCTTACACAAACCCACTTCGATCACTTATGATCAACCAAATCCTCTGCATATGATTATAACTTTATTCACACATAGATAATCCCATAACCCATGATCATTACGATAACCATGATCTACAAAGAGATCTTACATCATATTTATACAAACCCTGGACCTAAACAATTAGGTCAGCCACCTAAAAGATAATACAATAAATGTATTATATAAATCCACAATCCAATGATAACCCAAGTCGGCTTGAGGCCAAAACAACATTATCCAATCAATAAATCCAACCAGTAACACATTGGGAGAATCCACCAACACGTTACACAAACTGGTCCATAACCTAGGTGTCAATAATACAAAATAGTACTAGACCTAAAATAGGTCGCCATAAGCCAAATACAACACCACCAATCAAATGGAACAGGGACATGATAACCATCAGCATCTTGAGAACCTTCTAGAAGCCGCACCAACACCACTTATCAAATCAATCAAAAGATCTTCAACAAAGCTCTACCGGTAAAACCCTTATCGGTAACCAAAAGGCTTACTAGAACATATGATAGCTTTTGGATCACCAAATCTTGAACCAACTAAATGTGACATGCATCTGAACCACATGAATGATCAAACCAAACCAAATATAGAAGACCAATCTCCTGATAATCATCACAATCCAACCATTCTACTGGAACCTGGTAGACAACAAAATAAGCTAGTGTTGACATCAATGACAAACATCAATGCAACACATAATCAATTCCTTCATATTGCCAACAATATGTGTGTATGTGTATGTATGTATGCATGCATGTGTATGTGTATGTGTGTATCTGGGTGTGTGTGTGTACATATGTATGTATGTATGTGTATATGTATGCATGTGTGTTTATGTGTGCATGTGTGTATGTATGTATGTATGTATGTATGTATGTATGTAGGTGTATGTGCGTGTGTATGTGTATGTACATGTGTGTGTGTATGAGTGTATGCATGTTTGTATATATGCATATCAGTGTATGTATCTATGTATATATGTGGGTATATATGTATGTATGTATATGTGTACATGTATGTTTGTGTGTGTATGTGTATGTATGTGTCTGTGTATACACACACATTAATACATGTACATACACACATGCACACATGCACACACATACATATATATACACATATACACATATACACACACATACATACACCCATATACACATGCATGCATACATTCATACACATATGTAAACATACGTGCACATACACATGCATACACACATATGTACACACATACATGTGTCACGTATTTATGTGCATATGCATGTATTTGTGTGTATGTTTATGTATTTATGCATGCATGTGTATTTGAATGTGTGTATGTGGGTGTATGTGTGTGTGTATGTATGCATGTGTATATGTATGTATGTGTGTTTATGTGTTTGTGTGTATGTATGTATATAGGTGTATGCACATGTGTATGTATGCATGTGTGTATGTGTGTCTGTATATACATGTATTTGTGTGTATGTGTGTATGAGTGTATGTATGTCTGTATATATTCATGTTGGTGTATGTATGTGTGTGTGTTTATGTGTGTATGTATGTATGTATGTGTGTATGTGTATGTGTGTGTGTGTGTTTATGTGTATACACATAAACACACACACACATACACATTTATGTGTATACACATAAACACACACACACACATACACATACACACACACATACATACATACATACACACATAAACACACACACACACACATACACATACACACACACATACATACATACATACATACATACATACACACATAAACACACACACATACATACACATACACACATACATACATACATACATACATACATGTACACACACATACACATACACATGCATGCATGCATACGTACATACATACACATACACACACATACACACACATATATATACATGTACATACATATATACACATGTACATACACATATATACATGCACTTACACCTGCAAACACATGTACATCTATGTATGTATGTCTATGTGTGTGTATGTTTATTTGTATGTATGTGCACGTGAGTCTGGATGTGGGTGTGGGTGAAGGCAATTTCCTAATTATCATCCAAACGAATATCATTGGCGGTGATAAAGGCAACAATTGGGCTCGGCTAAATCACATTGGTTGGATTGAAGGTTCACACGGGTGTAATAGATTTCGTGATGGGGAAATCTGTTTAAACACAACTTGCAATAATCGCGACGATTATTGCATGATTTTATTCTAGAATTGGCTGAGTTTTATTCTCGACTCTGCTTCTGCTATGGTTTGGACCTATATCTTTGCTGCCCTATTTTTCATTTTCTCTTCTAATCTAGAATAAACTACCATGGGGGGTGACAGACTAAGAGTGGAACCTGACAAAACGGATGAATTCAAAGCCACTTTGGCGGTTTGGTTTGTTTTCTCAGAAGGTGGCGTTGATAAATTCATGGAGAGCATGAAAGGAAACGATGAGAGACTGTCAAAGTAGTTTGTGGCCTCCTAGGAGGACAGAAGGGTCACCATGGGTGATATCTTATTCGAAGTCAACGAAGATGTGATTTCTTAGTTGACGGGACTATCCATGGAGGGTAGGAAATGGAAGAAAGAAAGTCGCATTTCGAACACCACCATCCTGAACTAGTTTTTCCATGATGGGGAGAAGCTTGTGAAGAGGGCTGGTGGCTTCAATTGAGAAGAGCTTCCGCCGCCTTGGGACGAGGTCTGCTACATCATCATGAAATATTTCACCCTCGAAGTACGGTATGGAGTTTTCTACTACTATCACCTTCCTTTCCTTAACAATCTTAGGAATAAAGATCTTATCTGCATTCCTTTTTTTTCTGTTGGGGTAAGTGCACCAAGATGGTGAACAAAATGGGGGTATAAGTGGGCACTTTTTTTTTCTTTTCTGAAAACAGGTAAACCTGAACTTCAAAGAGATATTTGAAGGTCATGCACTCAAAACTAAGAGTTGAGAAAAGAATAAGAATTGTAGTACTTTGAATCTAGTTTCTAAACTACTATTTTTTTTAAAAATTGGATAAGATTAAGAGTATCAAACCTTTAACACACAAAAAAAAGCCCATAATTTTTTCATAAAAACTTAACATAGCTATTTTTCATGCATTGCACAAAAATATATAGTTTGATTTAGTATTTTGCAAAAACCTTTGGTAGGATGATAGGTAAGAGTGAGATCTAGAAGTTGTGTATTTTTTGTAATTTTCTGTTGAGTATTTTTTTTTATGATATTTTGAAGTGACCGCATCTTGAAAATTTGGTACTTGTTCATGCACTGGACATAACTTGCATCAAAATAATAAAAAATGCAAACTTTTTTTTAAAAACTATATAGAATCTAGTGTAGAATAATAATATTTAATTTATTTTAAATTTGGTCAAGTATATCAAAAGTTATTAAAAAAATGGTAGACATATGTCTGTGAGGACTGTCAAGGCATTGATAAAGAAAATTAAAGTTTACTATGCTAATTTTGTCCAAAAATATAAAAATTTATATGGTCAAAAAACTGAGAAGATGTGTGAGATTATGGTGGTAATTGTAGAGATACCCACTTGATCATTTGTAAACTTGATGATGACAAAGTTGAGAAATCATGTTGGAGGATGAAAAAATGTGTAAAGGGACAAAAATGGGGGGAAAATGGGCTTGCAAGCCTTAGGGTCATTTTCCAACCCTCTTACCAAGCCAAAACCCACACGGGTTTTGAAAAACAAAAAGTACTAATTGCAGTTCTAAATAACCTGTACGGGTTATGTAAAACTAAAAACATTTTTTTATGTTTCACAAAACCCATACGGGTTATGTAAAACTAATTTTTTTTTTTTTTTTCGCAAAACCTGTATGGGTTATGAAGACATAGTAATGTATGCTTGTAAACTTAGCATTTACTGCACATATGTTAGACATACCTATATAATATGTGTTTATGTATGTATATATGCATATCTATAATTATATATACACATATTTATATAGATATATGTATATATGTTTGTATACATTCATATATCTCTTCTTTTCCTCTCTCTCTCATCTTCCTTCCCCCATCACCATCTTTGTCTATTATGAGCCCTAATTATCCTCCTTGAGTTCTATCTCATCTTTCTCCCCCTCACACTTTTCTCTTTTTCGATTCTATCACCCTTTTCTCCTTCTCATTCTCTATCTACCTCATGTCTCTCACCCTCTCCTCCTCCTACTCTCCTACTCTCTCTCTCTCTCTCTCTATCCTATTCTCCCCATCTCCGCCCTCCCTCTCCCTCTCCCAATTTCTCCTCTATCTCTACCCCTCTCTCTGTTGAATAAAAGATGAACACCTAGTACCAAACTGGTACTGAGAGGAGGGGGGGGTGAATCAGTACAGACAAAAACACTTTCTTAAACCGGTTAGACAACAAACACTGTACATGACTGACAAGCAGTAACACCGGTCCGAAACAAAGTACAACCAGTAAAGCTAAGAATGACTGAGACAGGCATCAACCAGTTGATCACTTAGCTTTCCACTCAACCTATCACCATACTTCCATTTCACCCTTATGCATGAACAGGTAATCTATCGTCAGAAATATAATAACAACTAGTTCAACATGATTTACCTTCAGACACAAATCACTCAAACCATCACATGAAAAACACCACACATGACACACAGATTTTTTCATGTGGAAACCCAACTAGGAAAAACCACGGTGGGGATGAATACCCACAAGCTATTTTTGAACTCTTTAGAAGTCCGCTCTGTTAGGAGCCTAGTCCAGTTAAAGACTTATTACAATAGGTTCTGTTAGGAACCGATCCTGCTAGGGATCACCCGGTTAAGGGATGGCTAGAATACCCGGTTAAGGGTTGAACCCTGTTAAAGGTTACCTTGTTAGAGGATTTCCAGAACTCAATGGTTTTGAGTCACCCTATTAAAGGATTTACAGCAAGCCGGTTAAGGCTACCCTATTAAGGGATTTCCAATTGTTGAAGTGATTAAAGATCAACAGGTATTACAATGATCTAGTAACGACACTCAATGCCAAAACAGATCCGCTTTAGTTCGTTTCCTCCTTCTGCACTCACACTCTGCAGGTATCACTTCACTCCTCTGGTCTAGCAAGAATCACGTATCTCTTTACTTGGATACACACACACAACATTTGCCAACAACATCAAAAAGAAACACAACATCAACCTTATAGGAAACAAACAGGTCGGTAGCAAAACCCTAAACACTAAACATTTAGGTTTAGACAATTCAAATGGTTCAATCCTGACTGTTGAGAACTTTGCATTAAATGCAACAGCCTTGAACCGATCTTAAGACGTTCACCGTCGTTCGTTCACCACCATTTGCATGGCGGCTGATAACCCATCACCGTTTACAGACTTCGCACATTCTCGAGGTAGATAGGAGCAATCTCCTTTATGCAAGATCCTTCATGCACACAAGGCTGACGTGACAACATGATCTATTCTTCGTTACAATGCTAACTCATCACATAATGTCATCGGTTGAGTCACATAGGCTTGGAACACATCAACCGGAAACCCTAAAGTTGAGACTACCAATCGGTAGTCATACAAAGCTTTCATGTACCGGTTTCCATACCAACATACCGGTTCACTATCATACCGCTTCACTTTAGCGCATATACCGGTTCACAATCATACCGCTTTTCAAATGACATATACCGGTTCACAATCGTACTAGTTCTCTTGCCAATTAAAAACTTCAATATATCGGTTCACTCTTTAGCATATTGACATCAATGACAACATACAATGTCATCATGTCTTCATACTACAGGTTCACATAATGCCGACACTCTCCCTCCCCTCTCCTTATCCTATTCTCTCTCTCTCTCTCCATCTCATTTTTCCAATCTCCCTCTCTCTCCCTCTCCTTTTTCCAATCTCCCTCTCCTCCTCTCCTTTTCCCAATCTCCCTCCCTCCCCCTCTCCTTAACCCCTTCTCTCTTTGTCTCCAACTCTCTCTCCATCCCCCTCTCCTTATCCTTTTATATTACTCTCTCTCTCTCTCTCCCCTTATCCTATTCCACATTCTCTCTCTTACCCCCTCTCTCTCCCTCTCTCCCTCTCTCCCTCTCCTTTTCTCAATCTCCCTCTCTCCCCCTCTCCCCCTCTCCTTTTCCCAATCTCCCTATCTCTCCCTCTCCCTCTCCCCTCTCTTCCCCTTTCCATCCATCCCCCCTCTCTCTCTCTCTCTCTCTCTCTCTCTCCTTATCCTATTCTCTTCCTCTTCCTATCCCCTATTCTCTCTCTTACCCCCTCTCCTTTTCCTAATATCCCTCTCTATCCCTATCCATCCATCCCCCTCTCCTTATCCTACTCTCTCTGTGGCCCTCTTCCTATCCCATATTCTCTCTCTTACCCCTACCCCCTCTCTCTCCCTCCCTCTCCCTCTCCTTTTCCTAATCTCTCTCTCTCTCTCTCTCTCTCTCTCTCTCTCTCTCTCTCTCTCTCTCCCTTTCCCCCTCTCCTTTTCTCAATCTCCCTCAATCTCCCTCTCCCTCTCCCCCTCTCCTTTTCCTAATCTCCCTCTCTCTCCCTCTCCATCCACCCCCCCTCTCTCTCTCCCCCTCTCCTTTTCCTAATCTCCCTCTCTCTCCCTCTCCATCCATCCCCCCTCTCTCTCTCCATCCATCACCCCCCTCTCTCTCTCTCCATCCCCCATCCCCCCCCCCTCTCTCTCTCTCTCTCTCTCTCTCTCTCTCTCTCTCTCTCTCTCTCTCTCTCTCTCTCTCTCTCTCTCTCTCTCTCCCTCTCCCTCTCTCCTTTTCCCAATCTCCCTCTCCCTCTCTCCCTCTCCTTTTCCTAATCTCCCTCTCTCTCCCTCTCCATCCATCCCCCTCTCCTTATCCTACTCTCTCTCTCTCTCTCTCTCCTCTCCTTCTCCCTCTCCTTTTCCCAATCTCCCTCTCTCCCCCTAGGCATCCATCCCCCTCTCCTTATCCTTCTCTATCTTTGTCTCTATCTCCCTCCCTCCCTCTCTCCCTCTCATTTTCCCAATCTCCATCTCTCTCCCTCTCCCTCTCCCTCTCTCCCTCTCCTTTTCCTAGTTCAACATAACCTGTATGGGTTATGTAGAACTAAGGTCAAAACTTCTAGTTCTACAAAACCCATATGCATTTTGAGAAATTGTGAATGTTCACATTAAAGATTTCCATAACGCGTACGGGTTATGAGAAAATATTAATATATTCTAGTCCCAATGGCCTAAAAACCAACATTGCAAGTTGTTTGAAGGCCCCACTGCTTTTGCACATTATTTTTTGGGACAGTAACAGTCAGGTTTTTATTTTTTTTTGTCACTTTTGCTTTGAAATGATTGATTTGTCTCGTATATTGGATTGTTTTTGAAGTTATTTTATCATTGTTACTTTAGATTGTAACAAAATGATGATCATTTATTGTTTTTTTTCTTTGATCATGATTGATTTGTCTTGTATTTTGGTTTTTTTAAAAGTTATTTTATTATTGTTACTTTAGATTATAACAAAATGAAGATTATAACAAAATGATGATCATTTGTTGTTTTTTTGTTATTTGATTGTGAATTGTCATCATGATGTTATGTGTAGGACAATAAGAAAGAACAAGAGAGGAACAAATGAACAAAGAGAGGCAACAAAGGAAAGACAAAGGGAGCGTATGGGGATATTACGTGAAGGTACATCATCTAATGCACCTAATGAAAGTGATGAACATTCAACAATTTAAATTGATACGATGGATGCCCCAAATCAAAATTATCAACATACACCAATTCAAATACATATGATGAATGCACCTAATGAATGCACATGTTAATGAAATTGAAGAAGATATACCATTTGAATTTGATGTAATAAATGCACATAATGCACCTAATGAAAACAAAGAGCATGCACCAATCTTAACACCTCTTAGAATAATTCGTAGAAAACCAAAGTTCCTAATAGATATTGATGAAAATATTGTGAAGCCAATGCATGATAAAATTTCTGAAAGAACTTGTAGAAGAATTTGGAATAAATATTTTGAAAACTTAAATCAAAGTGGAAGATGCCAATTAGTTGTTGAAATGATTAAAATTTTGAAATTGAGAGAGACAATGAAAATTTTGGGGTTAAGAACATCCAAAAATAATAGTGAAAGAACCATTGTGAGAAATATTTTTGATGCATACCAAGACATTGGTTTGAAATCATACACTAAAGATGCTAATGTTACTAGTCGTGTCCTCACATCAACCATAATGGGAAAGGAAATGAAAAAATCTTGTTTAATGAGCAAAACAAGCAAGTTATTAAGGATAAGTAGAACCACATTACACTATGCCTTAGATATTAGATACAACCAACACTTAATATGGTCAAACAATTGCACTGCACAATTCAAGAATGCAAGGATGTTCTACTAGTTGACTAGGATACACGTGACAAGTGGTGTGCAACATTTTAAGAATTTCATTGAGGTAGGGTATGGAAAGGGAGAGCATGATGGTGTAGGAGCATGTGTGAAAAGAGCTCTTACCAGAGAAGAATTGAAGTATGAAGGTGGTGCAATGTTAATAGATGTAGAAACAATTGTGCAATGGTGTAACTCTACGATGGGACCAGGTAATGTAGGCAAGTCTATGGTTTCTAGATATTTTTGGTTAATACGTGAATCTAACATTGAAAAATATCTACATTTTTATACACTTACCAGATAAAGTGACATGCATTCATTTAGAAGTTCAAATGCAACATCACTAGTTATTTATACTAGACAAATTGCATGCTTTTGCTCTTCGTGTATGCATTTTGTGTGGGATGATTGTGAATCAAAAGAGTGGGCTGACCAATGGTACTGTAGAACTTTGCAAACCCTAGATACATATCAACTTCCTAGAGCACTACAAATGAACTAGATTGAAGCATCAGTGGATTTTGACCATGTATCAGACATATTTGAAATAGGTAAAGGGTTGCAATTTGCTACAATTTTAAGCTCAACTTATTAGTATTAACTTATGCTGATTTTGGTATTAACTTATATCCTTCTATTAAATGCAGGTCATGTATATGCAGTTATTACGGATGAGAACAATGAAGAAGGAAAATATTACTTTTGTGTCATTGTATTGAGGCCAAAAATAAATTGACTTCTACAGTGGTTGATGGAGAGGGTATTGAGTACCCAATCCCCATTGTTGTGTAAGGGACATGGCTTAGAAGTTAGCATTGTTGTGTCGAGTTGTATTGAGACCTCTTAAACTCATTTATTTAGCATTCCTTGTATTGATTTTGGCATTAACTTATCCTTCTATAAAATGCAGGTACCCTATCAAAAATTCTAATGGATGGTTGTTTGAGGACTTTGAGGCACATAGACATATTCTTCATTACTCAAACCTTCTTGTTGAAATAAATATTCATTTGATTAAATATCATGGTAGATCTCTTAACAAGGATTTGTGGAAAGTTTGTGAATCTGACCACGAGGCAATACCTGAGACTAAGGGTTAGAGCTGATCCAGATGGTTCACTTGATTGATTTTGGGCTATCTAGAAGAATAATTCTACAATATGGTAGAATAATTTTAAATTTTTTGTATATATATTTTGTGAAATGTTGTAACTTCACTTTTTTGGATGTGCTCTACATGCATATGAGCTGTAATATGCATATGAGCTGTAATGTGCATATGGAGATGCCAAATTTTCTATATAAAAACATCAATGAGTTGTAATGTGCATATCTAGATGCTAAATTTTGTATTAAAAAACAACAATGAGTTGTAATGTGCATTTCTAGATGCTAAATTTTGTATAAAAAAAACAACAACGAGTTGTAATTTTCATATTTAGATGCAAAATTTTATAAATATAAACAGTAATGAGCTTGATCGTTTATATTAAATGCCAAATTTTATATATGAAAGTGTCCATGGGGCTGATTTGCAAATTTTGAGAGCCCAAATTTGTACCATTTGATTATAAATACATTTGTAATAAAATTGTACAATTTGATTATAAAAGTGTACTATTTGATTATAAATAACTATGTCTGATTCTAACATATGTTAAATAACTTGCAAATGGGTATCTAAATATGCAATTTTTTTTCCAAGTGTTTTGGGAAAGTTATGAGTTATTGTTAAATTACCAGATTTGAAGGGCTAGTAGGAATAGTCCAAAACTAAGAGAGGCCCTTTAAGGAAGCGATAACATGACCCCATAGGTTCAAACATATCATCCATAAGTGCCACGGTCTCTGAGTTACACGACTTCAAAGTTTAACCATTTTTTCCACTTTGAGCGCTCAAGGGAAAACGTCGCTACGAGGTGGCTCAGAACGATAAGAGATCTTGGGGAGCAAGAAAAGGGCACAACTAGCATAAACTTGGCCACTCAAACATGCTCACACTTACGGTTCATTCCCATGATGAGTAGAACAAAAGATGTACTATTTTGCCACCTCTCACTCACGAGTTTTGACAGTTTTTGATGCGACAAAAAAAATCTCACCACGAGAAAATAAAATCAAGTTGTCTGAAAATGAGAGAGGATTTTTTACACAGTTAAAACATGACCCCATGGATCATCCATTAGTACCACGGTCTCCGAGTTACGTGACATCAAAGAGACTATTTTTTCCACTTTGAGCGCTCAAGGGAAAATGTCGCTACGAGGTGGCTCAAAATGATCAGACATCTTCGAGAGTGAGACAAGGCCACACCTAGCGTAAAACTAGCCACCTGGACGTTCTCGCATTGATGGTTCATTCCCACGATGAGCAGAACGAAAGATGCACTATTTTTCCACCTCTCACTGACGGTTTTTTATGTTTTTTGATGCGACAAAAAAAATATCACCACAAGAAAACAAAATTGAGTTGTCCAAAACCGAGACAGGATTTTTTAGGTAGAAAAAACATGACCCCATAGGTTCTAATGGATTGTCCATAAGTGCCACGGTCTCTGAGTTACGTGACGTCAAAGTTTGACCTTTTTTCCACTTTGAGTGCTCAAGGGAAAACCTCGCTACAAGGTGGGTCCAAATGATCAGACGTCTTGGGTAGTGAGACAAGGGAAGAACTAGTGTAAATTCAGCCACCCAGATATTCTCGCGTTGACGATTCATTCCCACAACACGAGAAGAACAAAAGATGCACTATTTTACCACCTCTCACTGATGGTTTTTAATGCGACAGAAAAAATCTCACTACAAGGAAAACGAAATCAATTTGTCTGAAACCAAGAGGGTATTTATTAGGAAGAAACAACACTACCCAATAGGTTCACATAGATCATCCATAAGTTCCACGGTCTCTAAGTTACACGATGTCAAAGTTTGACTATTTTTTCCACTTTGAGCGCTTAAGGGAAAACGTCGCTACAAGGTGGCTCAGAATGATCAGACATCTTGGGGAGAGAGAAAAGGGCACACCTAGTGTAAAACCAACCACCTAGACATGCTCACACTGACGGTTCATTCCCACGACGGGCAAAATGAAAGATGCACTATTTTGCCACCTCTCATTGACGATTTTTGATGGTTTTTTATGCGACAGAGAAAATATCACCACAAGAAAATGGAATTGAGTCATCCAAAACTTAGAGAGGATTTTTTAGGAAGCAACAAAACAACCACATAGGTTCACATAGATTGTCCATAAGTGCCACGGTCTCCGAGTTATGCGATGTCAAAGTTTGACTATTTTTTCCACTTTGAGCGCTCAAGGGAAAATGTCACTACGAGGTGGCTCAGAATGATTAGACATCTTGGGGAGTGAGAAAAGGGCACACCTAGTGTAAAAATAGCCACTTGGATGTGCTCGCACTGATAGTTTGTTCCCACGATGAGTAGAACGAAAGATGCACTATTTTGCCACCTCTCACTGATAGTTTTTGATGCAACAAAAAAAATCTCACCACAAGAAAATGAAATTGAGTTGTCTAAAACTGAGAGAGGATTTTTTAGGAAGAGACAACATGACCCCATAGGTTTACATGGATCATCCATAAGTGCCATGGTCTCTGAGTTACACAATGTCAAAGTTTGACTATTTTTTCGACTTTGAGCTCTCAAGGGAAAACTTCACTACGAGGTGGCTCTGAATGATGAAAAGTCTTGGGGAGTGAGACAAAGGCACACCTAGCATAAAACTAGCCACCTAGATGTGTGTGTGCTGACGTTTTGTTCCCATGATGAGCAGAATGAAAGATGCACTATTTTGCCGCCTCTCACTAACGGTTTTTGATGTGACAAAAAAATCTCACCACAAGAAAACCGAATCAAGTTGTTCAAAACTGAGAGAGGATTTTTTAGGAAACAAAAACACAAACCTATAGGTTCAAACAGATTTTCCATAAGTGCCATGGTCTCCGAGTTATGCGACGTCAAAGTTTGACCATTTTTTCCACTTTGAGCGCTCAAGGGAAAACGTCGCTATGAGGTGGCTCCAAATGATCAGACGTCTTGGGGAGAGAGACTAGGGCACACCTAGCGTAAAACCAACCACCCAGACGTGCTCGCACTGATGGTTCATTCTCATGATGAGTAGAATGAAAGATGCACTATTTTGCCACCTCTCACTGACAGTTTTTGACGAAAGAAGAGATAATTTGTTTGATTTGATGCTAAAATGATTTCTTCAACTCTTCTTTTATAGGTGATTTGGATGAATAGGTGTGTCTCTTACCCTAAGGCTGACTTGTTATGGAATAAAATTTAAATGAAAACCTTACCTAAGCTGACTCATCCTTAGATAAATTTCAAATATGCTTTGTGCGTTCAAATTTTGTATTAATGGGTTCTTGAAATGATGAACTTCGCTCCATAAGCATGAGTTTATGAAATAATAACTTCACTCCAATCTCTTCATGCAGGAAGGGCTCAATGAAAATTCAGTGAATCAAAATACACAATATCAGCATTATCGGTGTCTATACTTGGGTATACACAATATGAGAAATAGATAGTTTAAAAGTATAGGCCATATGAGTTACAAGTAATGAACAAATTGGATCAAATTTAAAGACATATATACAATGAAAAAGTTTGATCACATTTCAATAGAAAATAACTAAGTTTCAAGAATATAAAGTTTCATATATATCAATGAACAAATTGGATCAAATATCAAGTTTCATATATATCAAAATGAACAATAATTGTATACATATCAAAAAATGGCATAGATGCCAAATCAATAATAGTTACAAAAATGTGGCATGTGCCATGTCTGTCAAAATCGATATATACATATACAAATGTCGAATATATAAAAAAATTGGTCCTTCAATGACCACAACTATAACTATATGTCTCTATCAGTATCTATGATTGTGACGGATCATCAAAATCAATCCTCTTTGAAGCAATACGTGGCTCTTTAGGTGGCTACACAAGGACAATTCAAATGTCGAATCGGATATATTTTTTCAATATAACATCAAAATAACTAAATACTAAACTCTAAATTGTTTGAAGTTGAAATGTTGATTACCTCATCTTTGTCTTTTGCAATTGGGCGAGGTCGAGGATCCGTGGGATGTCCTGAAGAGGGCTGTAACTGGTAAAACAACATTAATACATGTTAATAACTATATGTCAAATAACATATAATAACTAAAAATGAATAGACTAAAAAACTAAAGCATATCAGGGCCTCAGATGGATGTACTGTGGTCGTAGGAGGAAAAGTCACAAATGAATCAGTTATGACCATTTCCTATATCCATGGTAAGTGATCCAAAAGGAGTTAACTAGAGGGTTTCAACTTCATTGTGCACTTAGTGAAAAGGAGTTGATCTAAGACAAACATACCTTTTCCCTTGGTTGTGTTGGATCCCATAACATACGTGTAGGAATTCTATTGAAATGGAATGGTAGAATAACAGTAGGAAGTTTGGAAGGGGCCTATAATAGGTTAAAGACAATTATACAAGTTAATAACCCAAACTTGTTGACAAACTAGGTAAAAAAAATATTTTTAACATATGTAGAACAAATGCACACTGAAGCCTCATATAGTTCTCCTCTAACCTTAGGAGGCCTAGTTGAATTTGATGCAACTATTACCATTTCCTGTATGAAAAATGATGTTAACATATGATATAGACATAAAAGGATTTAGTTATTTTGAACAAGCAAGAATACAATCCAAAGTGAATATGAAGATATCACCTCTTCCCTCTGCTGAACCTCATTGACATCAGGTGCATTCATTAATTTTATAAACCCCATATGTTTCTATATATAGAACAAATAAATTAAGTGCATTTATCAATATCTACATATACATGTTTAATCATAAAACATTTCAACAAATGAATTTAGATTCTACTGAATTACCTTCTGTCGTTTGGGTGTCCAAGAGGATATCTTTTTCTGCCTCAGAGTGCTAGAGGATGGCTTTCTCACATGAGATGTCCTCGAGGCAGGTGGGGTAAACTAACAGAAAAAAATAACATAAGGGAAAAGAGCATGTATTTAATATATCACTTAAGTAAAAAATATACAAATCTAAATGGTACCGCATAGCTATCTTGGCCAAAGTCAATGGCCGAAAGCATGATATCATCAAGTTGGGACATCTCAGCCACTGATAAGCCCTATATAACACCAAGTAATGATACATATAATTAACAAAAGATATTTTGAAACCAATATATTATTATATTTTTAACAAATTTACAAATCTTTATCTCTGGTGGCGAAACTACTCGTGATCGTGGAGTCAACTGAAAAGTATGTGGTGTACTCCCACCACTTGCTGCACCATGAAATGCATTTTAATCATATGTCACTTTAAATTGTTCTAAAAATAAAAATTCATTTCTTTTTATAAGATTTAGCACTTAATTGATAACATGCCATAAATAGAATTAAACACACCTGTGTCTGATAGAGAGGGTACAACATATTGATTAGTTCATCGGTGAGGGCCACATCCTTTGTAGTGGAAGCATGGCATCTACTCCCACAACATGTACATGAATGAGATGTCACATCATCCTTGTCTGCGTTAGTGTCTACTCCAGAACATACACCCTGACAGGTGGGGCACATATGTTGAATGGGCTGGCTCATGCCGAATGATGCATGAGGTGCTATTGATGAAGGAGGTGCCCCTGATGGAGGTGTTGTTGATGAAGGAGGTGCCACAGGTGCTGGTACATCCTTTGCTCCAACCAACTATGTGCCATGCTGAACAATGACATTAGTCAATGATGCAGTTGCCTGAAGAGTCTGTAATTCCATAGACTCCTTCAAGGATATAGAGACAGTGACATGAACCATGTGTTTAGGAGCTATACACCTCCTATTCTATGGATCTACCACCCTATGGGCCCTAGGTCTATCTGCACAGAGCCTCTCCCTCTACCCTAAAATTATCGGATGTCAAAGTAATTCGGCTTCTCGCCGAGGATAAACTCACAATACAACTTTCTCATAAAATATAGAGGCACCTCCCAATTATTACAAGGTGGCTAGTCAAAGACTATATACCCCCTATCCCAAAAATCTTCTTTCATCCTAGCATGAACACACCAATGTATAGGAAACCGAGTCGTATTTAGTTCTAGGTTGTTACTGGTAATAGGATCGGTGAAAAGAGCACATATGTTAGCTTTACCTATGGCCTTTTTTTTCACTTGATCATATGACAACCCATCCACATAAAATGTTCAACATCTATCCCTCCATGAACCCCATTTCGTAACCTCCCTAGATACCTCATTTGCACTATTAGCCATTGTTTCTAGTGTTCTGGCGAGGGTTGAGTGGTGCTCAAGCCTAGATGACCTCAGCCTATTCACCAATATAAAAATTTGGGCACTATTTTATGTAAGGTGATTGATGAGATCCTCTCGTGTGGAATCTACATGATCTAATGGAGGACGTGGAGGGTTTCGAGGTGTCGGTGGTTGTTGAGGAGCAACATTTTGAGATTTTTGAGGGTTTTCTTGTTGGTCATGTGCAATGTTTACAGGGTTTTCTTGTATTGCTTGTGAAGGAGGAGGTCTTTGTTGTCTATTTCTTTTTTGGGGATTTCTTGAAGAATCTAACATCAAATTAATAAAAACAAAACTTAAATTAATTAAAAAACCCTACTTTAATTAAAATACAAACAAAAAAGTCCAAGGGGTTGAGCTTAATTGGTTAAAACACTGGGTTCTCACTGTGGAGACCCAAGTTCAATTCCCAATAAGGACATCTAAAATGAATTCTAAGCTCTGACTCTTGGCCTTCCATAAAAATGGGGAAGGTCTAGGGTCAATCTAATCAAACATAATAATAATAATAATAATAATAATAATAATAATAATAATTCAAAATACTACGGCTTCGGTCTATTACCTACCAAAAAAAAAAAAAATACAAACAAAAATAATCAAACCAATCAAATCTTACCTGTTGGATGGGGTGCCATTGTTGAAAATTGCTCTCAATGTTGGGAAAATCTAAAATAATTGCAAACTCGTGTGGGTTCTATGGTTTTTCGGCTTTCCCTTGATGCCGTTTCATAGGTTTTGAGGAAATTTTGGTTTTTTAAATTGTTTTTGGCTAGGCTTGGTGTTACCAAGCCTAGCACATTTTTGAATTTTTAGAACCCGCACGGGTTATGAAAAATTTGGTTTTTTTTTGGCATGTGGCCACTTTTCTGTTCACCATCTTGGTGCACTTACCCGCTACACTCTATGGATTCTAATGTGAGAGATATTGTGGAAGCCAAGAAGAAAGGCAAGGACTTTACTATTCTTGACCAAGGCCTTATCCTCTGCCTTTACAATTTCCACTTAGCCCTATGCCCCCCTTGCATTATTTCTGTCTTGAATGTGCCTGAAAGCTAACACCTGGCCATAGTTGCTGATAAAATTGACATAAGCCCTCCTCAGATGAGAAAATAGCCTAGAAGACTTGCCGTCGGTAGAAGAAAAATAAATGTTGTTGCCCATAAGACAAAGCAAGTGTGGGAAAAGAAGGGATTAGATGAAAGGACTGCAGTGACAAGACAACTCAAGACAAGTCCCCAGAGAAGTAGAAATGAGAAGCCAAAACGGTAAGATCTCCTCATGTTTGGCAAAACAAATTTTTAAGTTACAAGCCCTCTTTCTTCGGTTACTGATTTTTATGTAAAGATTATGGTCATAGGGCAGATGAATGTGAAAAGAGGTCTAGGAGTAGACAAAGTGCTTCTCCCATGTATATTAATTTAGTTTGTCAAAGATGTAATGCATATGGGCATATGACTTTAAAATGTAGAAACCTGCATATGCCCTCTCCCTGTCGTGCAAACAAGAATTATTCATCTATTCCAAGAAATATAAATTATGTATGTTATAACTGCAATGTATTTGGCCATAGAAGTCATGAGTGCAGGAACAAGAAATTTCAGTCATATGGCAACCCTTCCACCTTCTCTCTCAACAAAAGTGCAAGGTATAACAATCATGCTCAATATGGAAGTTGTTATAGGGGATATGAGAATCAAAGACCAACATGTAACAAAATGAGACATTTTCCTGCAAAATCAAGAAATCCATCGAAACCGGTAGTGGAATACAATAGCATGACCAAAAGAAGATGGTCAAACTAGTTTGATAGAAGGTTCTCCAATCATGTGTATGGCATGAACACAATCTGCTAATACAACAATGTTTTATAGACTCAAACTGCAAATTGGGCCACCAAATGAGAATATAGATCTATGAGAAAATAAATTGGGAAATCAATAATGTGGATGGTGTTGAAATTAAGGGTTCATCAATTAGGATAGTAAAATCATTAATTTTTACAAGATTAATCTTATATTTAAAAGTGGAATCCAAACCCAATAGATCTAACTACAATTTAATTAGAGAAGAGGATTGAGATGTTGATTATATTTATCTATTTGTCCTTTCCCCTATTAGAGTTGAATTTATATTTGAATTTTAAAATTGGATTTAGAGAAAATAATGGGGAATTGAAGCACAAAAATGAAAACATAATGTTCCAAACTTCACACAGAGCCATAGACATGGATCGAAGAAGAGATAATGGATTAGAACATGTAGCTAAAAATTTGGGCTTTATTGTTAGGACCAGTAGGGTAGGGAAACCTGGTCCTACAACTCTCAAGTAGACAAGCAAGATGTTTTTTGGATCAGGGAGACACACAAAATCCACTATAAAAAGATTAGGCAAAATTCTTAGCACTAGGGTGGTGGGAGCTACCTAGTTTAGGAATTAACCTTGAAATTAAAATGATAATTGAAATATAAATGGAATTGAAGTGCAATATTATACTTTCCTTATGAGGAAAATGCTAGATCTGAATTTGAATGCTTGTAATTGAAGTTGATACCTTGATGAATCTTTCTTTAATCCTCATGCCAAGTGTTTAGGATGTTATGTAGAGTATCTTCATGGAAGGTTGATCATGGATGCCATCTTGAATTCTTGAACTTGACATGACCTCTCCTTCAATGCTTGATTTCTTTCTCACTTGAATTGAATTTTCTAGAGTGTAATTAAGAGATATCCATCTATATTCAATTTCATATGAGAGGGGTAGTGCTCCTCTTATGGGTAAACACACAAAGTTGGGTCCCAATCCCGCGGAAGCCTGTGGGTTGGGAAATGAGCCCGCTAGAAACGGGTGCTTCGGGTGCCCGGGCCATAAAGAAACGGGTGCTCGTTTAGCAACGGGTGCCCGAAGCTAAGCAGACACTCGTTTCTTTCAAATCGGGCCCCGATTTGAAAAAAAACGGGTGCCCATTTTTTAAATGTATATTTTTTTTTAAAACCATTTTCCATCATTTTCACTGTTTGGAAAACGGGTAGACGTTTCTGAGGAGCATGGGTACCCATTTTTTTCACCCCAGCTGACCCCCTAGACCATTTTTACCTCCTTCCAGGTATTTATCTTTATTTTATATATTCTATTTTATTTATTTATATTGTTTTTCATAAAAAAATGTTACTGTATTGTTATTTTTTAATTTTTATGTTTTAAAGTTTGAAAATCATTTTTTATTTTATTTTATTTCATGTTTAAAATAGTTTTTAGTTTTCAAATATTGCAAAAAACATGAATAGTAAAAACCGTAGGAAAAAAACAAAAAACAAAAACGTAAACGAACAATAAACATTAGACACAAAAAATAGACAATAAACCTTGAACAAAAAAACAAACACTAAACCCTAAATAGGAAAAAATGAACAAGTCCCAGGAGAAATTTGACTATCTTGGTTGATTAACCCTAAACCCTAAACCCTAAATTATAATCTTTAATTATAATATTTAATTATAACCCTAAACATTGGATTAAGATTCAATAGTGGCAATATACCATGATTCCTAGGTCAAGAAAACATTTAGAGTAACATGTATGTTATCAACCACCTTAAGCATTCGTAATGGTGGCTATATTTAGTGTCAGAAATTTTAACGTTTTCATGTCCTAAGCAATTGAGTTGGACACCATGGATTAATGTTCCTTAACTATTATTGAGGTTTGATAAGGATTCTATTATGGAGAGTGTATTTTTCCATTGGATTGGATGATAAGTATAATAAACATAGAGAAAGGAAAGGATCAAAATCCTTGTAATAATTTATTTTATGAAAGGTTTAACCAAATATTTATTTACAAATTAAAATAAACTCTAGGATTTATGAAAGTTGCACTAGAAGAGACAAGTATGGAGGTAGGTAACATCACAAATTTTTTTATCTAAGAGGGGTCTTTCTTCAACCTAATTATGTTCATTATTAATGTAGGCTTATGAAAATGGATCTTAAGACTCCTTTTAATTATGGACATGAAAATTGTTAAGGGAGAATCAAGGTAGGGTTGTCTAAGAAATGTTTGTTGATTTCTCGAAAGGATTGGACTTAGTGACTTAGTGACCTAGCAATATTAGTAAAGTGTTGGTTGGTTTGCAAAATGCACATGAAAATAGTAGAGTGTGTGTTGGAAGTGAATGTATTATATTATGTGAAAGCATTAATTGAAATAGTAAAATAAGAACCAACAAGAAGGGAGAGTTGAGGGTGGTGTCTATATAGGGTAGATGAGTTATGTATTTTTTTTCCATTTGTATCTTATAGGAAATAGTCCATATCTTTTCTTTTATAAAGAAACATGTTTTTTATTAGTACGTATTTTACATATAATTTGTTTACAACACATAGATATATAGCAATCTTGTGAGTCATGATACTTAATTTATATGGTAAGATAAAATATCTTATTCTAATATATGACAAATTTTCTTGGATAGGTTTCATTATAAACCCCACTAAATTACTTAAAAATTTACACGTCTATATAAATTTATTTTGCAAAGTATATATTAAATTAAAAAACTGATTATATATTTATGTGTATGTATCATTTTACATTTAGAATAAATTGATTCTAAATTTTTTATAATAATTGCTTGTATTCATTACCAAATGTTTATTCTAATTGATATAATTGATGTACATAATTAAAATATATTTTAAAAATTATTTAATACGTAAATAAAAGTTGATCTTAAGTAAATAAATTATTTAATATGATATAATAAATTTTCTCTTAAGTATCACCATCGAAGGGCATGTGATCTTCATCTACAAAGGGAATGAAACAATCTACAATAGGATCCTCTAGGAATGGAGAGATATGAGGGTCTCCATGGATCTCCTAAAGTCTATTCCAAAGTGTGTGGGGGAAATCAATATCCAATGCAATACACATAGAATCATGATCTTGATACTAGATCAAATCACTCCTACATGGTCAATGATGTTACACCAAGATTATATAATTTCTAGTGTTTCTAGTTTAGGTATGACTCCATACATAAAAGGAAAATAATTACACCACCTAAAACTTATCAAGATACCATTTTACAAAAGAATCATAGTTATCCCTTTCTAATTTTACCATAAAACGATGAATAGAGAAACCTACAATACCTCAAATAAAAACTTAAAAGATCAATAAAATCAATACATATAAAACATATCAAACAAATTCATCTCATGTAAGACGGTCATTTTCAAGTGCCAAGATGTCCAAGTAAATGACTAGAATGTGAAATCACAAAAAATAAAATATAAAATACAAGGGAATATTCTAGAAACTAATTGTGTGATCTATGAAGATTTATGAACCACCTTTTCAATGCCACATGAAGCATGAAAAAATATGCTCTCTATCAAAAGTTACGAGACTTAAATTTTCATAGCTTGATTTTAGTTAAGAGGACAATAAATCACACTAGTGGCAGATTTAATAAAAATAAGAATTAAATATAGATCAATATTGGAATCACATTTTGTGGGTTGCGACTTTGAACAAGAAAATACCAATATAAAATTGAATATAAAAAATATACAGTTTTTTTTTGTTTGAACTCCTCCAAGAGTAGAGAACCTACTATTTATTCAAGCTTCAACTTAGTGTAGTACTACTAGTTGCGATCACTAAATCATCCAATGATTCTAGAAAAGAACACAATAAAGTAGTACATGTATTGACAAGTTCATAGATATAACTTATGATTATTTTTATGATTTTGATGGAACTTATACTAATTCATCTTTAGATATTAAAAAGTATTGTTTGAGTTGCATGGGCATTATGATGTTTTATTTTGTAGAATTTTTCTTATACTTTGATTTAAGTGGATAATATTTCTTAAATGATGCTTATTATTACCCACCTATTAATAATATTATAGATCTATGTGAGTTTCCTTTTTTTATATTTAAGTTGCTAAATTGTATTTAATTATAAGTTTTTTGGGAATGTGAAATGTAAATTAAATAGTTTGTAATTGTAAATTTTCATGTTTGTAATTGTAATTGTAAATTTTCATGTTTGTATATATATATGCAGATTATTTTCACATGATGGATGAGTTTGAGATAGATGATCTATTAGGTCTAGTACCACCTCCACCTCCACCCCCTCCACCTCAACCTCCACCTCCACCCGATCAGTTGAGATAGACAATTAGGACTAATATTGATGCTTTGATTAGAGATATTCATACTATTAGGCTTGAGCCTCATCCACTTGTTTAGTTGTTACGCCTTGCAGATAGTATGCAAGGCATTGTACAGTCTGTGCAGGCATTAGATAGCGAGCTAGATAGCTATCATAGTTGGCGTGAGGGATTGCATGCATTTTACATTGATGGCCTCACATACAAACAAGTTAATGAATTAAAAATAACAAAAATGGATTTGAAAAAATATTTTGTGAACCCTAAGACACGTGAAGAGATAGATTTGAAGAAGCCACAGATCTCTATTCGATGGTGTAGGCACCCGAGCATTGCTAGCCACTTTTGGGAGCGGTGGTGGATGGTCTTTGACTATCCACCACACTCCAATCATGAGGTCCTAATGTATTTTTTGAAGAAATTATGGGCTGAATTTGAATTGGGCAAAAAGCCCAATTACTTTGATATTAGATCATTTCAGGGGGTTGGGAGAGGCATGCCCCAGGATAGGCCAGGAGCAAAATTGAGCGACAGGGTTAGAAATCATGTGCGCGATGATCCATTGGTTCCTCTTCCATCACCAGTTGTTCTAGCACCTGCCCATCATCGAGCAGTGGATTCTGCTCTAGGTTCATTGAATGTCCTGTCGGGCAATTTGGTACAGCAGTTGCGGGAGGTGAGGGTTGCCCCTAGCTTAGCACATGTTTTCACGAGCTATAGGGATGTATGTAGGGGTCCACAGAGTGAGGCTGCCCCTGGAGGAGATGGTGATTTTGATGATGTTGATGCTGCCCATGGTGGTTATGATGATGCTGAGGAGGCTGCACATGCTAATGTCATCTCTTCATATGTTGATTTCCTGTGGTAGACGATGATCGACCTACATAGGTACAAATTTATTTGTATAATTTATAGTGCAATATTAAATTCCTTATATATACACATATGAACCATAACATGAGTCAATTTTTTCTGAATAGAGGATGGATCATACCACATCATTGAGAAACCGACAACATGTTACCTCAATACCTGGACATGTTGGTGCCCCATTTACGGTATGCACTTTCATCTAGATATATTGTATTGATATGTACATTTAAAATAAACAATAAATTTTTTAATGTAATGATGTCCATATGATATGTTTTTTCAATTTTGTAGGGTGCTTCATGTAGCACTGAGGTGGGTAGTTCTTCACATGACCCGTGGACCATTGAGGCTCAGCCTCATATACCACTAGTATGTTTTTCATCCATTAATTTTAAGTGTTTACATGCTTACTAATTTATGTACAACTTTGATTCATGTTCATTATTTTTTGCAATTGTAGGCTTCTGGATTGTTTGATGGTGCATCACATGTACGCCTTCGACCATTAGTTACTTTGTCTGCATCACATGTATGCTTTTCTATGATAATCTTGTAGTCTATATATATACTTTATAATTTATGTATATATACAAGTTTGATTCATGCTTTATATATGTTGTTCAGGTCGATGCCACTACCAATATTGGTATAGCTATGAGATTGAGCCAGATGCAACCATCGACATTATCATTTGAGGTGATGATTAGAAAATAATTTCTAATTTGTTTATATTGTGTACCTGGCTTTTATAGGGATTATCAAAATTGATGTACAGTGTTTTTTTTTTGCAAGACTTGACTACGACCACTTTTCTTGTTCATTATAGTGGACCTCCATGTACCAGTGAGGGCATTGTAGAGCACGGTCATATGGTAATTTATTTTAAATTTTTTAGTATTTAATTACTTTATAAGTGAATTATGCAAGTAACTTCTTCTCATGTTAAATCTTCTTCTCATGTAAAATCTTTTAATAATGTACAGGAGAGTGCAGACACTGATACTGCACAGGAGGGTGGAGTCACTGATACTGCACAGGAGGGTGGAGACACTGATACTGCACAGACACAAGATGGTGCATCTCAGGACCACGTGCAACAGGATGATTCATCTCAGCCACCTTCACATGGAGTGAAGAGGATTGTAGATGAGATGCACACGAGTTCTTAGATTATATATTTTAGATCATGTCATGTTATTGTATTGTGGACTTTTTATGATGACACTTGTTATGTTATCCTGGGACTTGTTATTATGTGATTATATATAGGACTTGTTGTTATGTGATTATATATAAGATTTTTTATTATGTCATTTCCTTGCTATTATGATATCAGGTTGTGTTATGTGATTTGGCGCACTTTAGTGATTATATATGTGATACATTATTTTGTTATTATGTTATTTGGACTTGTTTAAATGTCATTTCCTTATTATTTCCTTGTTTTAATGTGCACAAAATAACATTAAAAATAAGATAACTAATACAATGTTGTTTATGAAACCAAAATTGTATCAAATGTAGACAAATACAATGTTAAAGGGACAAAGAAAAACAATTATCATGATTAAATATTTAAAAGAGTTCACACAAGTAACACAAACTTACATGCATATAAATTTGATATGAAAATTATAAAAGGATTATTAATTATAAATGAATCTCATAGAGGAATCCAATAGATTGATGGAACTAAGGCTAATTAACTAAAATAAAAAAGCACACTATAAATATAGATTTGTCATACAATGATAAATATAGAGTTGTCATATTTAAGACATAATTCTGTTTTTGAACTTACAATTAATCTATGAAGAGATTACGATAAAATAAATATATCATAATTAATTCAATTGTAACACAATTACAATGTGCACAAAATAACATTAAGAAGAAGATAACTAATACAATGTTGTTTACAAAACCAAAATTGTATCAAATATAGACAAATACAATGTTAAAGGGACAAAGAAAAACAATTATCATGATTAAATATAAAAGAGTTCACACAAGTAACACAAACTTACATGCATATAAATTTGATTTAACCTAATGTACCATCTGCATCCTCTCTCTTCTGCAATGCATCTATGATTGCCTCATGCTCTTCTACTGAAAGTGTCCACAATACCTTATTAGCAGGTCTACCTTTGTATCTTTCTAATTTGATGTTTGTTGCCACCACCAAATGAGAATAGTGTATAATCTTCTTTTCTAATTGGTAGTCTTCATAAGTTGGTAAGACATTCCTTCTTGTTAAGTATTTGTGTAGCCATGTACCAACTACCACAACAGACTCAACTGGATACTGAAAACCATTATCATCTACTTGATCACATATCAACTTTTTCTTAGGTTCTACACATCTAGCTATCCAATACTCAACCTGCTTATCATTATGCTCAGGTGCAACAACAACATACACATGTCCTAGAAAAAAAATTTAAGTACATGTAGAAATAAAACTTGTTAGAATTTATAATTCAAATATGTAATCATAAATTATATGACAATACATAAAAATACATAATTTAAAGTTATAAACAATAAATTGAATTAAATTACCAGGTTGTATGAGGTTTGAAACACGATCATAACTTCTGATGCAAATGCATGATCGGGGTCTTGATTTCTTCTAACATCTTCATATTGTGTCTCAGTAGGTGTTAAGGATTTGTGTTGCCATTCTTCGACCCATTCTATATTCTCGCATTCTTCCCATTCACCTGCAACACAAAATTGACAAAAACATGCAAGCTCTCTAGTCCATATAGTCTAAGTGTTAGAATTAGAACTCTTAAATGAATGCCATCTAGCTGACTCATTGATTGTATCACAATCATATCTTGGAAGGATATTCTCCTCTTTAACTAGCTAGAAGAAACGTCTAATTGTAGAGTTATGACTTGATCCTGTGGATAAATTTGCACCACACCAATCCACAATTGCACTTGCATTTTTAAATTTAGCCTTTTCCTCGAATTTGAGTTGCTCTCTACAAAGGGCTCTCTTAACACATGCACCGGCACCGTCATGTTCTCCTTTCTCGTGTCCAGCCTAAAAAAAATCCACATGTGTTTGATATTAGTTTTCTTATGAATCCTACTCAACCAATAAAACTTTCTAGCATTCTTGAATTGCCCTGTGCAATTATCAAACCATATTAGATGTTGCGTCATCTGAATTTTTCTCTCCCTCAAATTCTGAAAAAAGGTCTTGAAGCAAAACTGGACAAACTTGGATGAGTGTAATTTATTATCACTCATATAGAAATGGTACTCTCTCAGAATTTTGTGATCCTCTTTTGTACTATTTGGTGCATGCCTATAGACAATATGGACAAATCGATACCTGCACTGAATTGTAGTATTGTGATTGGACCTTATCTTGTGGTGCAAGTGTGTAGTTCTCTGCAAAGTCAACAACCAAAAGTATACTACCAACAAGAAATGTATCCTTACATATTCGAAACTGACCATCGAGCCATCTAGCATTTTGAGTGTGTTTAACATATTTAGGTATGATGTTACTCTTGAATTCATTCATAAATGCATGAACACTAACTTTTTCAGTGATTAGATTGCATCGTTTTCCAACCTTTCCATCCTTCAGTGGATACTCAATAGTTTTAAATCTTTTAACATCAACTAATTGTTGTCCAAAATCATTTGAAAGATTTTCATGCAAACATTCATCCAACAATGTAAGATTGCCACATATATCACATACACCAGAAACGCATGCATTGAAGAAAATTTTGTTCATTTAGTGGGTCGCAAAACAAACTTGAAATAAACTCCTTTATAGTTTTAGGTGGTATATTTATACCACATTCTTGGAACATTCCATTACTATGCATGGTAACATGTATATATTGAAATACATCATAATGGTAGCGAAATTGAACATGAGTTTTGCAACAAAATGTGACTCTTTCCTTGTTAATTCGAACATACCAAGGTTTACACTTTTCAAAAGACCTTTGACAAATGCTAATAGTCAACACCTTATCATCCAAATTTTTTTTATACAATTCAGTTTGAGTCATGTCCAATAGGTGTTTTGGATGTGGATCACGAATTTTTGACCCAATTCTTAACTTAAGAACATCTCTAACATTAGGTGATACTCTTGTATTATCATGCCAAAATTTCTCGATCAAATTTTTGACTCCACTAGTAAGTTTCATATAAAACCTTGGTAGTCTACCATTAAAAGTCCACAATTTGTTTGCTCGATCACTTTCAAAATTAACTCTTCTTTTTACAGCTCTTGACAAAGTTTTGCGATGAATATTAAGACATCCACTTATGTTACTCATCATTCTTTTATTAGAAGTTGTTTGGCTTACTAAAGCTGTTGTTATTGCTCGTTGTGCCACATTTTTATCTTTAGAACGACTTTTCTTTCCAATTGTATCAAAGGCGCTAGCAACAGTCGATACAACTTGTTTTAAAGACTCGTCCTCCTTCTTGGGTTTGACATAAAAGCCTAACTTCTTCATCACTTTTTGCATTTTAGTCATTTTAATTAGTTGTACCATTAATTGACATTGAAACCCAAATTTCTTATTATAAAAAAAAATGTCTAAACAATCTATTTACATGTGTCCTAATCTGTCTCCATGAAACTAGGCCAGGAAGGTTGTCTAGTACATCACTTTTAATTTCAAAATTTTCATTCATTTGATTATCATTCAAACATGTTTCATTTTCAATTGGTGTTTCCATGTCTACATACACATTATTGGTTTTAGTTGCAGGTGGATTTTCAATTTCATTTGGAGTTTCAAATTCGGTTTCAATTTCAGTTTCAAGTTGAGATCTAGTTTCATTTGGGGTTTCAATTTGGATTTCAATTTCAGTTTCAACTTGAGTTCTAATTTCATTTGGGGTTTGATTTTCAATTAGAATTTCATTTAATAAGTAACCCGCTTCTACTAAATCACCAATTTCTTCATGAGAAAAAACATAGGGCTGTGAAGACATACATGTATCCAATAATGGATTAGAAGATGCACCTGAATTAAATGGTTCTATTGTGTTTCTTTCATCAGCATTTATGGTCTCATTGATGTTCTCCTCTTCTAAAATGATTGTGGAACTTGAAGCTCCTTCTCTCATTCTTGATCTTCTCTCTCATTGATGCATTGCCTCCTTCTCCCTATTTGCTACAATCTCCTCAGTTGTCGGAACCTTCCTTTGCCTCTTCCTACGTTGATTTGATCCCATGGCTACACCAAAATTTGAATTTGAATCGATCTCCTTACCAAATCGACAATAAGACAAACAAAGAGAATGATTAATCAAAATATTCTCTTTGCATATCGTACTTGTCAGGCAATGATTGAAAAATCATTCAATCATTGGGATTTGTGCTCGTGGGCAAGATTCTGGCCCAACGGATCTTTTCAGAAATGGGAGCCCGTTTTTGAAAACGGGTGCCCATTTCGCTTTCAACGGTACAAAGCGAAACAGGCGCCTGTTTGTTAAAATTAGGGACAGGAAACAACCCTTAGCTTTGTTTTTTGCTTCGAGATAGGCTTGGTGGGACCAAGCCTATGCTTGGACCTGCAAAAAAATGACTAAGGTAAAATGACATTAGATTTCTACCTTGGCCTAATTTTTTGAGGGCCTTTCTGATTGAATTTTTTGACGAAACGAAAACCCATTAGAGTTTTCAGCGGCCTGATTTCAGAAATGTAAATTTCATAGTGATAAGATTACTTTTACTTTTTTTGTATTTTTTATTAATCAAAAGTGGAACTTAAACCTAAAATACCAAGGTTCACTAAAACTTTAATAACTTTTTTGTTTTTAGGATTTAAAAAAAATAATATATATGACATCAATCTACATACAATTCTTTTGAATATTAAAAAAAATAAAATTGAAAAATATGAAATTTTCATCAAATTATGGTGGTCGTACACTCAATATTTTAAAAATATACTTTATTGTCAGTTAAAAATTAATAAAAAAAAATATTCAATAAAAAAATAAGCAAAAATATTCTTATCAATATTTGGTGTCTTAGGTATCATTTCCTAAAGGGATTTGCAAAAATTCATTTATTTGCATCAAAAAAGGGTGGTCGTACACGTGTGGTATGGTCCTGAAACATGCATTTTGAAAAACTGGTTTTTAATCATGCCTACTAAAAAGGGATTTCTAGCATGTGGGTATTAAAATAAATTACATATTTGAAAAGTAGACTCTGAGCACTACATTTTCTATTACTGATTTTTTTTGAGATTCAATCTCTAAGTGCATCAAATTTTGACATCAATCGACAGAAAATTTGAAAAACAGAGAAAACACTTCCACTTTTTGCCCAAAAGTGGGACTCAACTTCTTGCAGCCACCCTTATACTAAACCATCCAAAAATAATTTCAATTTCTGGAGCAAGCTAACACAATACCTAATTTTTCATCCAATTGAAGTGACCATTGATGGGACCAAATTTGGGTCCTAATTAGGAGGACCATGGAAATAGGGGTGCCCTCATCTTGAGACAAGAATAGCCCTCCCCCCAACACCTTGGTCTTGTTAGTTAGGTTTCACACTTGAATAAGACTTAGAAAAGGACTTGAAAATATAGATTCTGGAAGGTGTAAGTAGAATCAAAGTAGGCATCAAGCATTAAAAAACAAAATTCTAAGGTCAGGTCTAGGTGAGGACAAAATTTTATATAGATACAATTTACGATGCTATATTTAGCCCCCCACTTTAGTTGGAGTATGACACTACATCCATACTTAGTGTGAAGTACAAATTCATATAAAACTTTCACCAAGATACCAAAGAGACAAGACACACCAAGCCCCCAAGGACATTAGGATCTTACCACTCTAATATTGAGCTAAAAGGGACAATGTATGAAGGGCAAAGAGCATAACTATAATAGCCTAGTATTGTGTTTACTATGAGTCATGAGAAAGAAAATTTTTAAATAGAAAATTACAAAATAAAAGACCCAATTTGCAAAATAACTTAAATATTAAATTTAATTAAAAAACATGTCATTGGTGTTTGCATAAAGTGTAACATTGAGTGGATTGTATGCCCCCATGTTAAAGTAAATGTGTAAGTGCCTTAACAAGAGCAATATCTTTAAGGTAGACTTTATACAAAAGACAAGCGTGCTACCACAATTAGATGCCCCCAAGAAAGGAAGAATTAAAGGATAATGGTCACAAAACATTTAGGAAAAAAAGAGCACAACAGATAAGGGATCCACTAACTTTGGGGTATATAATGTACTTGTGATAAATAATGTATATGAAGAATAATTATATTGAATTGAACTCATCTCCCAAAGGTAGTGGAACTATGAACACAATGGAAGAAGAGCACACAAGATTTAAAAAAAATGTCATTTTCAGTTAAAATGGAAGAGACCAAAAAGGATATGTGAATGCTTTGCATCATCCCCAAGTAGACGACACACAAACATATTTACAAATGATAGAACATGTACACCATAACATAGATATGACATATAGAATAATTGTGATACAAATAGAGAAATATCACAATGGATTCAGCTTGTTTATTACCTTGCACTAATAGAGTAAAAAGGGTCATCCAAAGAGAACCTAACATAACACAAAAATATATCAAGCAACAAATCATAGGGAAGTACTTTATGAACAAGAAAACACACAAAAGAGAATCTATGATATGCGTTAATCTAGTCAAGATAATCATCTGCTGCCTAATCTTGTTTATTTTTATTTTTAGATGGTGGAAATGATGCAAAAGGAGCCACAATTAGCATGTTAGGTGGAGCTATTGAAAGTTTCAAATAAGCACCATGTTCTAATGATTAATTACTTTGTTTGGCACTAGGAGCTAGGATTAATACTTTTGATAAATGTGAAGATAACTCATGATTAATCTCAACAAGCTCATAAATATCATCAAAATCATTAAGATCATCAATGTTAGAATGAACAAAATTATCATAATTATCCATATCATCATTTAAATAAATAATAATAGGATATTTAACACAAAAAAATTTGAACTATCATTTTTCTTGAGCATTTTTAAATTGGGTGATTTGAGTTGAACTTCCTCCATAGGGTTAGGAAAAGGCTAGACAAATGGAACAAAGTCAATGTTTGTCACCCTCGAGGAGGAAAGGGTTCGGAAATAAATCTCATGAGCTTTAGCATGACATCTTCATCAACATTCTCTTGCACAATGATTTTTTTTAGTTTTAGTTGAGACTTGTAAAGATTGAGGATCAATCGAAATAGGTTTCTTTTCTTCCTTTATAGGAGGAGGAACTAGGGAAACCCCAATAGGTTAAGAAATAAATGATGTCAAGCACTTTTTTTTATAGGACGTAGGAGGTGGGTTTGTGCCATATATAGGAAAAATAGAAGGAGTAGGAAAAAGACCAGGTACAAGATGAGGAAGAGGAATATCCATGTTTATAGGGTCTCAAGGTTTACTCAAGGCCATTATCATCTCATTTTGCCATTTTTGCGAAGATAAGAAAAAAATGTCATTTCAAGGATCTAAGGGCTTTGGTTGTTTAGGCCAAGAGTAATCAAGAGTAAAATTTCTACACTTTGCTATGAATTGGTAAAGGCTATGATTAATCATTATAATAGTGCCATTATGTGGGAATTTAAAACATTTATGAATTGTAGAAGGGATAACATTCATGGAAGAGAGCCAAGGATGTCCTAACTTCACACAAAATAATAGCAAAGGTGACATCGAAGCTATTAAATTAATCTTAATAGGAAGAGTAATAGAACCAATGGCAGGGCAAGAAAAACCATCATACACCTTAACAATAATATTAGATTTTCTACTCTTATGATGAGCATGATGAGTGGGAGCTTGGCTGGTGCTAGGTCTTTTGCATCTGAGGATGCAGGCGATAGTGATGGGGATGAAAAGGATAAAGACAAGAGGGTGTTCCTCCTTTTGGCAGACTTGGCATCAGGGATTTTGTTGCCTTGGTCGATACTTTGTTTCCATCTACCCTGCATTTTGGGATCGATAGTCTATCCCCTCCTATGCTCTTGGTTGTCTTCTTTGTGCAGCTTGTGTCTATCTTCCCTTTTTCATTACTGGCTGATTCTTTTGTGTGGCCTGCCTGGATCATTTGGATCTGTGGTGCTAAACCTATTTAGATTGCTCGGGCCAAGGATTCTGAGCTAGTCGATGTGAGGGTGGGGGTTGCGGTTGTGATTGCTAGAGGGCATTACTCTTTGTTGTGTTTTTCAGCTTTCCCCCTCTTGTGTAGAGGGCTTGCGGGGATGGTGCTTTTTCCTTGTGTTGATGGGTTTGCGGCTCTACTTTTGCCTTGGTGTGGGGAGGTTGTTTGGGATCCAGGAGGTGCTTCTTTTTTTCTGGAGCTTTGGATGGCTTCAAAGGATTTAGGGTTTTCTTGCTTTGTTTTCTCTCTAGTCCCTCTTTCTTTCAGAGGGATGAGTAAAATATTTTTAAGCCTAGACTGGGAGCTTCTCTCAATGTTCTATTTGAGGGCTATTCATGATACACATGTTCCTTCTTTGCCATTGCAAAGGTTTTTTGGTGGTTTGTCTCTCCCCTCAGGTTGTGCTTTAGATGCTTATCTTCAACCCTTGATGAGGTCTTTGTTGCTATTGGGGTTCTCTGCTTAGGGGGTGTGCTTGACCTTGACTTCTAGATCTATAGGGAGTCCTCTTGAAGGTAGTGAGTGCATTATTTTTTCTATGTTTCTCAAGAGGTTCACTCCCATGGTAGTGGTGTTTTTATTTATGGGTTTCATCTTTCTCATCCTCTCAGCCTTTCCTATTGAGTTGGTTCATTCTTCTATAGAGGGGAAGATTTGTTGGCTGAGAGTGGGGGGTTGGATTCTGTTTGGGGTGTTGCATGCCTAGTTTCTTGAGGATAAAATATTGAATGATGCTTTCTCCTTGCTGCTAGGATTATTTATCTTTTTTCCTATAGAGGTGGAGACTGTGGAGGAGCTTGTCTGCAGGAGACCTATTTGGATCTAGCCTCTTTCTAAGTGCAAGGATTTGGGAGGCTTTTAAAAACCTAGCTGTCTAGAAAAACTTAGTGGTTCCATCTCTCAGATGCTGGACTTTGGTTCATGGTTGGAAGAATTGTTCTCTCTATTGAAGATCTCCTTTATTTTATCCCATATTAAGATGGGTCCCTATCCTACAGAGGCAGAGAGGTGTGATGCTATTAGAGGTGTGAGTTTCAGATGCTCAGAAGTGGCTGGCTTCTTTTTGGTGGTTTTGGATGCCATTATAATACCCAACTCGAAGGTTAGGGGAACCTTTAAAAACCCCCATGCCTATTATTTGTTCTTAATGTTTTGGTTTCTTGTCTGACTGGTTGCAAATAGTTTTCAAGGGCCCAGTATGGACTGTGGTTGTTTTTGGTTAAGGTCTGGGCTTTCTTTGAGTAGCTTGGAAATTTTGTCTCAGGTTAAGCGAACCTGAAAAATATTTGCTGGTTGGCTAAGGGTGCTAGTTGAACCCTCAATCTCTACTCTTATGGGCTACAGTTTGTTATTGTAGCAGTGTTGGTGGTGCGAGCCAGATTTGTAATGACTATCTTATGATTGTTTGGCTGGTTTAGACTTGTAAAGATTGAGGATCAATCGAAATAGGTTTCTTTTCTTCCTTTATAGGGGGAGGAACTAGAGAAACCCCAATAGGTTGAGAAATACATAATGTCAAGCACTTTTCTTTATAGGACGCAGGAGGTGGGTCTGTTCCATATATAGGAAGAATAGAAGGAGTAGGAAAAATATCAGGTACAAGATGAGGAAGAGGAATATCCATGTTTGTAGGGTCTCAAGGTCTACTCAAGGCCATTATCATCTCATTTTTCCATTTTTGGGAAGATAAGAAAAATATATCATTTCAAGGATTTAAGGGCTTTGGTTGTTTAGGCCAAGAGTAATCAAGAGTAAAATTTCTGTGCTTTATTATGAATTGGTAAAGGCTATGATTAATCATTATAATAGTGCCATTATGTGGGAATTTTAAACATTTATGAATTGTAGAAGGGATAAATTTCATGGAAGAGAGCCAAGGATGTCCTAACTTCACACAAAATAATTGCAAAGGTGACATCTAAGCAATTAAATTAATCTTAATATGAAGCATAATAGAACCAATGGTAGGGTAAGAAAAACTATCATACACCTTAACCGTAACATTAGATTTTCTACTCTTATGACGATCGAGAGCTTGGCCGGTGCTAGGGTTTCTGCATCTGACGATGTAGGCGATGGCGATAGGGAGGAAGAGGATGAAGACAAGAGGGTGTTCCTCCTCCTGGTAGACTTGGCATCAGGGATTTTGTGGCCTTGGTGCATGCTGGGGTCGGTAGTCTACCCCCTTCTATGCTCTTGGTTATCTGTTTTTTGTGGCTTGTGGTTATCTTCCCTCCTTTGTTACCAGCTGATTCTTTTGTGTGCCCTGTTTGAATCTTTTGGATCTATGGTGTTCAACCTATTCCGATTACTCAGGCCATGGATTCTGAGCTGGTCGATGTGAGGGTAGGGGTTGCGGTTGTGATTGTTGGAGGGCATTACTCTTTGTTGGGTTTTTCAGCTCTCCCTGTCTGGTGCAGAGGGCTTGTGGGGATGGTGCTTTATCCCTATGCTGTTGGGTTTGCAACTTTGCTTTTGCCTTGGTGTGGGGAGATTGTTTGGGATCTAGGTGGTGCTTCTATTTTTTTGGAGCTTTGGATGGCTTTGAAGGATTTAGGATTTCCTTGATTTTTTTTTTCTCTCTAGTCCCTCTTTCTTTCAGAGGGATGAGTTAAATCTTTTAAAGCCTAGACTAGGAGCTTCTCTTGATGTTCTATTTGAGGGCTATTCTTGATACCCATGTTCCTTCTTTGCCATTGCAAAGGTTTTTTGGTGGTTTCTCTCTCCCCTCAGGGTGTGCTTTAGATTCTTATCTTCACCCCTTGATGAGGTCTTTGTTGTTGTTGGGGTTCTCTGCTTGGGGGGGTCTGCTTGACCTTGACTTCTAGATCTACAAGGAGTCCTCTTGAAGGTAGTGGTTGCATTATTTTTTCTATGTTTCTCAAGAGGTTCACTCCCATGGTAGTTGTGTTTTTATTTCTGGGTTTCATCTTTCTCATCCTCTCAGCCTTTTCTATTGAGGTGGTTCATTCTTCTATAGAGGGGAAGTTTTTTTGGCTGAGAGTGGGGGGTTCGATCTTGTTGGTGGTGTTGGATGCCTAGTTTCTTGAGGCTGAAATGTTGAATGATTCTTTCTCCTTCCTGCTAGGCTTCTTTATATTTTTTCCTATAGAGTTGGAGACTGTGGAGGAGCTTGTTTGCGGGAGACCTGTTTGGATCAGGCCTCTTTCTAAGTGCAAGGATTTGGGAGGCTTTTAAAAACCCAACTATCTAGAAAAAACTTAGTGGTTCCATCTCTCGATTGTTGGAATTTGGTTCATGGTTGGAATATTTGTTCTCTTTGTTGAAGATCTCCTTTCTTTTATCCCCTATTGAGGTGGGTCCCTATCCTATAGAGGCAGAGAGGTGTGATGTTGTTATATGTGCGAGTTTTAGATGCTCAGAGGTGGCTGACTTCTTTTTGGTGGTTTTGGATGCCATTATAAAACCCAACTCGAAGGATAGGGGAGTCTTTCAAAACCCCCATGCCTATTCTTGGTTCTTAATGTTTATTATTTTTATTATGTTTATTGTGTGGTTTCTTGTCTGGCTGGTTGCTGAGAGTTTTCAAGGGCCCAGTATGGACTGTGGTTGCTTTTGGTAAAGGTCTGGGCTTGCTTTGAGCAACTTGGAATTTTTTTCTTAGGTTAAGGGAACCTGGAAAATCTCTGCTGGTTGACTGAGGGTGCCAATTAAACCCTTGATCTCTGTTCTTATGGGCTATAGTTTGTTGTTGTAGCAGTGTTGGTGGTCCCAGTTGGATTTGTAATGATTATCTTATGATTGTTTGGCTAGTTGAGACTTGTAAAGATTGAGGATCAATCAAAATAGGTTTCTTTTCTTCGTTTATAGGGGGAGGAACTAGAGAAACCCCAATAGGTTGAGAAATACATGATGTCAAGTACTTTTCTTTATAGGACGTAGGAGGTGGGTCTGTGCCATATATAGGAAGAATAGGAGTAGGAAAAAGACTAGGTACATGATGAGGAAGAGGAATATCCATGTTTGTAGGGTCTCAAGGTTTACTCAAGGCCATTATCATCTCATTTTTCCATTTTTGGGAAGATAAGAAAAAGATGTCATTTCAAGGATTTAAGGGCTTTAGTTGTTTAGGCCAAGAGTAATCAAGAGTAAAATTTATGCGCTTTGCTATGAATTGGTAAAGGCTATGATTAATCATTATAATAGTGCCATTATTTGGGAATTTCAAACATTTATGAGTTGTATAAGGGATAAATTTCATGGAAGAGAGGAAAGGATGTCCTAACTTCACACAAAAAAATAGCAAAGGTGACATCTAAGCAATTAAATTACTCTTAATAGGAAGAGTAATAGAACAAATGGTAGGACAAGAAAAACCATCATACACCTTAACCATAACATTAGATTTGCTACTCTTATGATGAGCATGATGAGTGGGCGCTTGGCCGGTGCTAGGGTTTTTGCATCTGAGGATGCAGGTGATGGCGATGGGGACAAAGAGGATGAAGACAAGAGGGTGTTCCTCCTTCTGGCAGACTTAGCATCAGGGATTTTGTGGCCTTGGTTGATGGTTTATTTCCATCTTCCCTGCATTGTGGGGTCAATAGTCTATCCCCTCCTATGCTCTTGGTTGTCTGATTTGCACGACTTGTGTCTATCTTCCCTCCTTCGTTGCTGACTGATTCTTTTGTGCGTCCTGTCTGGATCATTTCGATCTGTGGTGCTCAACCTAATCGGATTGCTCGGACCAGGGATTCCGAGCTGGTCGATGTGAGGGTGGGGGTTGCGATTGTGATTGCTAGAGGGCATTACTCTTTATTGGTTTTTTCAGCTTCCCCCTCTAGTGTAGAGGGCTTGCGGGGATGGCGCTTTGTCCTCGTGCTGATGGGTTTGCAGCTCTGCTTTTTCCTTGGTGTGGGGAGGTTGTTTGGGATCCAGGTGGTGCTTCTATTTTTCTAGAGCTTTGGATGGATTTGAAGGATTTAAGGTTTTCTTGCTTTGTTGTCTCTCTAGTCCCTCTTTCTTTCATATGACTGAGTGAAATATTTTTAAGCCTAGATTGGGAGCTTCTCTTGTTTTTCTATTTGAGAGATATTCTTGATACCCATGTTCCTTCTTTGCCATTGCAAAGGGTTTTTGGTGGTTTCTCTCTCCCCTCAAGCTGTGCTTTAGATGCTTATCTTTGCCCCTTGATGAGGTCTTTGTTGCTGTTGGGGTTCTCTACTTGGGGGGTCTTCTTGACCTTGACTTCTAGATCTACAGGGAGTCCTCTTTAAGGTAGTGGACTGTGCATTATTTTTTCTATGTTTCTCAAGAGGTTCACTCCCATGGTGGTGGTATTTTTATTTTTGGGTTTCATCTTTCTCATCCTCTCAACATTTCCTATTGAGGTGGTTCATTCTTCTATAGAGGGGAAGATTTGTTGGTTGAGAGTGGGGGGTTGGATCCTATTGGTGGTGTTGGATGCCTAGTTTCTTGAGGCTGAAATGTTGAATGATGCTTCCTCCTTGCTGCTAGGCTTCTTTCTCTTTTTTCCTATAGAGGTTTAGACTCTGGAGGAGCTTGTCTATAGGAGACCTATTTGGATAAGGCCTCTTTTTATGTGCAAGTCTTGGGAGCCTTTTAAAAATCCACATGTCTAGAAAAACTTAGTGGTTCCATCTCTCGGTTGTTGGACTTTGGTTCATGGTTGGAAGATTTGTTCTCTCTATTGAAGATATCCTTTCTTTTAGCCCCTATTGAGGTGGGTCCCTATCCTATAGAGGTGGAGAGGTGTGAGTTTCAAATGCTCAGAGGTGGCTGGCTTCTTTCTGATGGTTTTGGATGCCATTATAAAACCCAACTCCAAGGTTAGTGGAGCCTTTCAAAACTCCCATGCCTATTCTTGGTTCTTAATGTTTATTATGTTTATTGTGTGGTTTCCTATCTAGTTGGTTGCTGATAGTTTTCAAGGGCCCAGAATGGACTGTGGTTGTTTTTGGTTAAGTTTTGGGCTTGCTTTGAGCATTTTATTTCATGTTCGCCTGGAACAAAAAATTCTACATGATGTGTGGTCTTATTGCAGGAGATGTCGACCAAGTCGCAACAATCTGTTCCATTCTGCCACAAATAAAAATAAGAGGGATCAAAAGAATTCTTTTTAAAGCGAAGAGGAAAAGTTTGACATGAAACAAAGTGAAGACGCCGTGAAAGAGATGTTTGAAAGGACGCTGCACACACTTTTCTTGGAAATATGAGAAGACAAACTTGACTAGATTTACTAGACTTACCATGTCAACAAAGCCAGTTGTGAGATCGAAGCTGAATAAAATACGATAAATTAAATAGACTAGGTAGACTAGGCGGGAAGTGGTTATGTATTGGATCTAAAACTCATTTTATACAAGAGGAAGAAAGATTTCTTTTGTATAAAATGAGTTTTAGGTTTCTGCATAGCCAACATGCGAATAAAGGTGGTAGTGAATTAAGAGGAGATGTTATGATAGGAAACAAAATAGAAAGACTCAAAGAGAAAGGACTCAGTAGTTAAAGATGTACCATCAGAATGTGTTGCGACCATTTAGTGATAAAATCCATGCTGTGGTCTGCAGCTTTTGTCCCTAGGCACTCTCACTGTAAATTTGACCAAGTCAGGATTTTATGTGAATACAATCTTCCTTTAATCTGTGTAGTTACTTTGATATGTTGTTTGGTGGGCTATTGTTTTGCAATGATTTATTGTTCTTAAACAACCTTTACAATAATCTTCGTAAATCTTCATAAATTTGAGGTATGGATTTCTTATGATAGGAAACAAAATAGAAAGACTCAAAGAGAAAGGACTCAGTAGTTAAAGATGTACCATCATAAAGAAATCCATACCTCAAATTTATGAAGATTTACGAAGATTATTGTAAAGGTTGTTTAAGAACAATAAATCATTGCAAAACAATAGCCCACCAAACAACATATCAAAGTAACTACACAGATTAAAGGAAGATTGTATTCACATAAAATCCTGACTTGGTCAAATTTACAGTGAGAGTGCCTAGGGACAAAAGCTGCAGACCACAGCATGGATTTTATCACTAAATGGTCGCAACACATTCAAATCAATATAAATGGACCATCAATACATTATTTTGAACCACACTCTTCGAGTAGGGGGCACATCAAAAAACTATTCGAGTCGTCAACACATGAAATCATTAGAATGGAATGACAGACGGATGGAGCGAGCGACTTACGGATGGGCGACACAATTTACTTGGTTCAACTATGTGAGTAAAGATGAGATGTTTGACAGTACGTTGTCTTTACTAGATAAGTCATGTAGAAGAATACATAATAAGCAGTTTCCTTACAACTTGCAATTTAAACAAGCACTTTAGTAAAATATAATAACTAGCACTTGCATCAAAAGGAAGTGCAATGGTTATTCGATAGCAAAATATATACTTTGGGTCATATATTAGACGGGAGAAATAAATGAGAGGAAAAATAAATTGCTTTGGTTGTTGTGGGGTAAGTCGTTCATGGAATGTTTGATTGTCAAAATTTCTAATGTACTTATATTTTAAAAAATCTATGTAAAATAATTATAGATATCAAATTAAAAAATATTTGACATTCATAAATATAAATAAATCACATATCTTATAGGTGACACGTGAGGGCAAGATAAAAATTTAAATAATTGACACAGAATTATTAACAGGTAAAAGCACAAAGTTGTGTCACACTTTTATAAAGGAAATGGATAATGTTGTTTCAACTTTTTAAATTGAATCCATAGAAAGTGAAATATATGTTTTGAATTTTGAAATGTTGTAAACTAATAAAATGTATATTTTTTTGTGTATTTTATGTTTGTAATTTTTTAAAAAAATTTAAAAAATATTTGAATATACTTTCTTATAAAGTAAATACTATAATTTAGTTGCTAATTAAATACTGAAATTGAAGTTACACAAGACATCACACTTTATATAGTAAATTTTACCTTTTTCTTTTCAATTTTTTTATGTATACTGATAACTTGAAATTTTAGTGCAAAAATACATTTTAAACTAATTTTTATGTATATATATCTTTCAATAAATTTGAAAAGTTCTGTGTACTATAATATAACTCTTTCCATTTGGTGTCACCTTTTTTATTAATTATTTTTTCAAATTAGAAAAGAATTATATCATCTTGATATAGACTATTTTCTCTAGTGCATTTATTTTTTAAAATTTTTTAAAATAAATTTCAGTATTTTTCTTTTACAAGATAATCAACCTTATATCTTAGTGTTGATGTCCTACTTTCAATAAAAAAAAAAAAAAAAATATAAAAACTAATTAAAATATTAAAAGACATATATTTTGAAAAATTGACTTATAGATTTATAAATGGGTATTTTAACATTTAAAAAAAAAATTATTTATAAGAGTAGGAGTTGTTAAAACATTTGAGTTTTTCAAAAAAATTTAACTGTAATTAGACTTATAAGACATAAAATATACAATTTAGTAGACAATTCCAATTAAAAATTTTGTAGCTATGATGCATCTCTATAGACCATATGTTTGACTAAACTTAAATTTTAGTTAGAATTACTTAAATTCATTTGTTTTGTGATTTTACCCTAACATACAACAAAAGTCATAAGTAATTAACATTATGATTAAATGTTTTTCTAAGTGAAGAAATCGTTCCCCACCCAAATGGGTCTCCTACAATTTATCTCTGCCCACATAATCTTGTGAAAGTATGATTTTAAATCCACCTTGAAACGTAAAAAAACATTGGAAGTCTCACTAATTTGTCCAAATTCCATCTGGACATTTTGTTCAATTGATTCCACTACTTGCAAGCTGCCACCGAAATCACTCTACAGACGAAGGAGATTCAGGCTCTCCAGTCGTATCTGTCCAATCTAGTAAAAGAAAGATTCAGAGATACTGTCTTGATTTCCCACCTAATGTAGCTTACTTAAACAGGGCAGGCACAATGAAAACTTTTCAAATATTAAAACCTCTGTGCTTATAGCCGTAGTAACAAGCAAGGAAAACACCCAACCACCATTGTCTGTGCCCTGAGAAAAGTAATTGAGACAGGATCTGTGTTGTTTAGAAGTCTGCGTGTGGCCAGGTTAAATCTTTAGTCCATTAAAACCTTGGTCTCAGTTTTGCAATCTAAGGGTTTCTGAGGTTTTGTGGATCATTCAATCAGTCTTTACGTGGCTGCAAAATGAACCAGTGCACTAAATTTGCGAATGAACAGACATTTATTTCAGTTAATCAATACATATTCCTGCGAGGACAAAGTTTCCAGCATGATAGTGATAGGGGAATAAAGATAATTCAGCGGAATTGAATTCTCCAAAAAACAAAAAAACCAGTCTGATTTAGCAGCAATCAATACATATTCAATCAATAAAGATAATAGGGATAAACATCAACATGACATTTTTAGGGCATCATTATTGGTCTAAAAGTATCTATGTACTATAACATGTATTGGTGCCCCTATCACCTCCTGGTCCCTCTCCCCTACTTCTCGCCCTCTAGCAAAATCTCGCGCAACACCAACCAAGCAGCTCGTACCACGGGAAAGAATTTACCGACATCCAAGAAAGTTCTCCGATGTGAGAAATGTGTAATCTAGTGGGGAGTTTCCCACATATATAGTCTATTGGCTAAAGATATTTAAAAGTATGATGTATTAGACTATTACGTTATTTTATATAGAATATTAATATTTTAAGTTTATTTTTATTTTGTAAATTATATTAATAGTGAAGACAAACATATATACAAAAAATGCTATTGAAGGTGCTATTTGTAAGATGTTTGTATATTACATTAATAATCAATCGAAATAATGGGTTTGATTCAAAGATGTCTTGTAGGTTTGAGAAATATCTATTATTGTCTTCCAATACACTACGAGCATATCATGCTTCAAAGGATCATCAAACAAGTTGAGTAGATGGGAAATTTGAGTTGCATGTAATGTGATTGATCAACATTAAAGTCCATATATGTGCAATTTTGAAGGCTTAATATTCTATGCAAGTAATTGTAGTGGAATACCAAAGAATTATGTCACTACTAAATGAATTTTCCAACTACCTTGAATAATCATGTTTTCCCCTTTATTATACACTTCTACAATTCTCTTTGATATTTGGTAGATACAATTTCAAAACATTTCGCAAATTCTTAATGCTGGAAGGAATTCTATTGGTTAAAAAACTTTCCTATCCCAAGAAATGAAAGCTAACCATGAATATCATCGAAAAACAGAAACATATATCTTACTAAACTATGTTTTATAACCATAATAGTTGACCTCATGTCTCACATAAAAGATGAAGAAACAACGAGATTAAAGGCTAAATATCTACACAATCTATCAATAAATTCAAGTGACATTCAATACAACCATGTTCCAATGAACATGCATAACAAATGATGCTTAGAGGCGAAAGCTAGAAACATTGGATGTTCACAAACAACAAAATCACCTTTTATAACCAAATTTTGAGTTGATCTATTTTATCAAAGTTGGAGAAAAGAATTTATGAATATGTTTAATGTGTAAAACTACTTGGATGCAAACTATAGGCTATAACACACAAATAGCTACACTCAACACATGTCTTGTCCAATTCTAATTATCTTAAAAAAGTAGAAATTCTATTGCGAGTTCATGACTGCATGTATAAATAAATAACACAAGTACATCCATGAAGATCTTGGTTTGACCTCTTTCTTATGAATTCATGGTATCTTAATACAATAGCAAGTTTTGTGCAAGTTAATGGGTGCAAGTGTGGAAACTTACAAGAGAAGTTGAGAGTGGATACCTTGTTGAAGACCAAAGTTGGCCTTATTGTAAATATAACTTTGGTTGATTGGTTAAGGACCCATATCCGAGGCAATGAATCTCATCACATGTGGAAGAACATAATCCCATAGAGAGAACCAAAGCCCAATATATTACATTAATAAGTATCTCTCAAACAATCCATTATCTAAGATAATTTACATCCACAAGCCAACATTAAAAATGACAATATTAAAACCCAAAAAGAGGATGTATGGCAAAATTGTGTGTGATTTTACAAGTGATAGGCAGTAATGTATGAAAAATTTCAATCTAACACCAATCAAGTGTCACGTCCCAAGTTTCGGCTTGAACTAGAATATTAATATTATAATTGAATTTCTGGTTACATGATAATTAGAAAATTATTTTGAATTGATAGATAGTTTTGATATGCAAGGAAATTTAATTACTTTTTAAAATTATATTATGGCACTTACAAGATTAATGCTACTTGATGCTGTTATAAAGTGCTTTGGACATGTTGGCTTTTCTATAAGAGATAAGAACAAAGTTGAAGCAAAGGTGTCCTAACAGTTTAGAAGTATACAATCTGGATTGTGGAAATCTCATAGCTTTAATAGTTTAGAAGTGACTGGTAGAGATGAGACACAAACTTCGTCTTTATTAAATGCATTGTTTTGATTTTTTTTTTTTTTAAAAAGAAAAAAAATATTTCTTGTATTAATTCTAATGGGGCCAAAATTTTCTTCAAAACCATTGATTTTGATTGAGATCGACAATCCAAAAGAAATTTCAGCCCTCATAAGTATTACAACTCAAATAGGTACAATTTTTACATCATTGAATACAATTAGGATCATTAGATTATATTTTGAACCAATGGTGACAACTAAAGATTGGTGACATGGTCTTAAGGTAGCTAATAATTATGATATATGACTGGAATATTAATTTAGATTTCTACAATAACTTATAAAATTTAGGCGAATCTAATCTAATCATGTATCAAATATTGTGCCGAATCTTTGAGTTCAAATTTTTTATAAGATAAATTAGTTGGTGATTTAAATAGTATTAAAATAAAATTTTATAAATGTGGCGATTTAGGTTGCTTTCAATCTTGAATTATTAGCAAAATTTGGATTTTGGAATTTTAATTATTAGTCAATTAGAGAATATTATCCATTAAAAAATCCCTTGCATCTAACTTTAGACTCTTGACAACAAACTAGTCTTTAGACAACAAAGTAGAACATATCTACAACTCATACTCAAACTCATATGAAACATAAACAACTTGAGTAAAATTCAATTACAGAATAATTTCTGACTATATGAAGAAACAAATTGAAGATCAAAACGAAGCTATAGAAAAGACACTGGTTGCTTCTCTCTTTCATTGTCATGTAGATTGAAACTATTTGTACATATTACATTATTTGTATACCTAATGTCAACGAACTCTTGTTGTATCAAAATTCTATCTTTTCTATAGAAACATCTTCATCATTCCTATACAACTTGGATGCATTTTGATTCAAATACTAAGCATAAGCCACTCCAAAACCAAATCTTTCGAGCTCAACTTGCAATCTTCACCTTATCTGCTATCATATTTCATTGAGTCAATTTGAAAAATATTGACAAGCCTTCTATTCTTTGATACGTTATTATTTTCAGCGTTATCAACTATAGTTAATGAAACTACAACATATTACAATTTTGTGTCCTTTATATATTGATGGATAACCATATTTGTTGGTCGTAAATCTATCACACCCCTCTCATTTCAAATTGCATACTTCTAATCACACACAAATTATTTTCCTTGCACGTTCCAAACATAGAAAATCCTTGAGAAAATTTGTTCCCATATTTTATGGTTTGACACGAAGAATAGTGAATAACTTGGGGAAGCCAACTTTCATATCCTTTAACACATAAAAAATTAAATTAAACAATAATTCATCAAAATTGAGAATCCTATGAAAATCTACACAATTAGAGGCTTTGGCATACTTTGTCTTTGAGGTATTTCGGGTTCATTTGACATTTTTATTGCCTAAATTCATTTTTTGATTTATTTCATATTTTTTAGTTGATTTTTCTATAATTTTAGTTACTTTGAAATAAATTTTCATAGCACATATTTTAGCATGCCTAGTGGGACCCACATCACAAATCTAATCAAACAAATTTGATAGTTTTTTAATATTTCATATCTCCAAATATTGCTTGGGAAAATATATCTTGGTTTGGGTGGGTTCACACATGTAGGGGTGAATTTTTTGGTTACAAAGGTGTATTTACATTTATAGAGGTATATGCATTTAAGGTAATGTTTTGGTTTTGATTGATTTAGAAATATAATTGGAATTATTTTGTACAAAGGAAAAAATGTATGTACATGGGTGAATAAACTTGAGAAATTTCATCTTAATACTTGACCAATCATGCTAATCATGCTACTATGGAGGGCAAACTAGAAACCTTGGAAATAAATTTCTCTAGAATCACTTGGGAAAATGTGTATACATTCCATCTACATCAAACATGCTACCTTGAAAGGTGAACTCATAATATTTGACTAAACATGCTATAGAATCACTTGGGAGAATTCAATCAATTGTAGGAAAATATGTAAAATGGGTGCGTGCAAGATCATGGAGGTCCAAAAAGTGAAAATGGGGAGAAAAACATGTTTTAAACTTCACCAAACATGCCAAAATCCACTTTGACATTTTGTATGGGTCAGGTAAAATTTGAATTTGGTTTGTTCACACTAAACCAAAAATAGATATTAGTTCATAATTTATATCTATTTTGTGACATCATTGTTGTGATGTCATTTTTTCCAAAATGGATATCTATTTTGCTTAGCCTAAAAAACATACTTTAGTAAAATGGGCATCTTTTGTGTTTCTTATCAAAAAATTTATCTTTTATAGGCATTGAAAAGGTAATTCAGAGGCCTATCAAATGGATAACATAATTTTATTACAGTATATACCTAAAATTAATATAATCATCTAAAGTTAATCCTGCATTTTTCTAACTTTAAATAATCACAAATTTTGCTTACAGGGTCTTTTTTTCTTTTTTCTTTTTTTGCTCCGAAAAGAATTAACACATCTAAAAAGTAGTAAATAATGAAACATTTTTATTTTAAATACTAGTGATACTAGAAATTTTACATAAATCATCATAGGAGGTTTCCTTGTTGTTTGTGATCCTATGCATACCTTTGCTGAAGTTGATGTAGGAGAAAATGTCCAATACCACTCTATTTGTCTCTCTACTTACATAGGTATATCTCACTCTCTCCTCCTCTCCTTATATCTCCCTTTCAAATCCATCTCTCCCCCTTTCGCTTACTCTACATCTATATATATCTTTCATCTATCTGTTCCTTCTCTAATTATCTCCTTTTGTCATCCCATCTAGATCTTTCCCAAGTTACATCTATCTCTACATACATCTCCCTCTTTTTATTCCTATATTTCCCTCTCCTATTCTATCCATGTCACTCTCTATTTCTAATCTTTAATAGTCTCTCTTCTCTCTATTTATCTACCCACTCTACCTTCCTCTTCCTATACCTATTTATTACTTGTCTCTATCACCTCCTTTATCTCCCACTCTTGTCCCCTCTATCTCTATCTCCCTATAGATGTATCTTCATGTATATATCTATATATTATTATCTCTAAAACTCTCTTATTCACTCCATCTCTCCCTCCGTTTGTCCTACTCTCTGTATCACTTCCTATCCATATCTATCTCTACCTCCATCTTCACATTTCTATCTCTTTCCCTATCCATCTCTTTTTTTTATATCCTCCTCTATCAATATATCTCTCCCTCTATACATGATTAATTTGCCTCTCCCTCTCTTCCTCTATCTCCTTCTCTATGTATCTCTCCATTTCTCTACATTTATCTCTTTATTTACTCCCTCTCTATATATTTGGATCTCTCGCTCCATCCTTCTATATACTCCCTATATATCTCTCTATCTCTCCCTTTCTATCTATCCTTATCTGTAATCTCTATTTTTCTCTTTATTACACTATCAACATCTCTCTATCTATCCACATTCCTCTTCCTTTATATCTCTCTATATCTCCATTTTTGTATCTCACTCTATGTATCCCTATATATCCATAGCTCTCTATCTCTCTACACATTTATCTCTATCTTTACCTCTCTCTTTCTCTTTATTTATTAAAATCCTTCACACTTTATCTTCATTTCTATCTCTAGATAAATCCCCCTCTTTCTTTTCATCCTTTCCTTTCAATCTTTATATTTCTCTCTCTATATTTATATACCTTAATATCTATATCTATATTTGTGTCTCTATCTCTTTTCCAGGAATGCCTATTCCTCTCTTTTTCTCCTTTTATCTCTCCCTCTCTTTATCTCTTCATATCTCTTTACCGTTATATCTCTCCTTATTTGTATCTTCATCTTTATACATCTCTATCTTCCCCTCTCTATATATTTATCTCTTCTATAGGTCTCTTTATCCCCCTCCTCTCTCTTTACTTGTGTCTCTCCTTCTATCTCCATATCCCTCTCTCCCTCTATTTTTCATCTATATAGATCTCTCTCCCTATTGGTAATGGAGCTTTATTATCTTTCTAATTTAGATATTTTTGTGTTACCTATATTTAGATCTTGGTTCTTGATGAGGCATGTAGAGTATCTTTCCTCTCTAAATTTTGTTGCTAGGGAGAGAGAGAGAGAGAGAGAGAGAGAGAGAGAGAGAGAGAGAGAGAGAGAGAGAGAGAGAGAGAGAGAGAGAGAGAGAGAGAGAGAGAGAGAGAGAGAGAGAGAGAATAATTAGGGGGTAGATGGAGAGGAGGAAAGTTGGAGAGAGAGACAGTGGAGAAAAAAAGAGAGAGAGAGAGGGTAATTAAGAGGATTTGATAGGGGATAAAGGGAAGTATTAAAAAAGGGAGAGGCGAAGAGAGGTTAGAGAAAAAGAGGGTAATTGGGTACAAGAGAGAATGAGAGAGATAGAGAGTTGGGGGTAATTATTGGGTAGGAGGTGAGGGGAGAGGGGCAAGTATCAACAAAGGTAGAGAAGGAGAGATGAGAATAGAGGTAAAGAGAGAGACAAAGAGTAATTAGGGGGAGGGGGAGAAGGGAGAGTGGTGTGAGAAAGGGTAATTAAGGGGAAAGAGAATAATAGAGACAGAGGGAGGGAGAGAGAGTAATTAGGGGGAGGGGTAAGGGGTGAGAGGGAAGTATCAACAAAGGGAGAGGGGGTAATTGGGGGGAGAGGGAATAATCAAAAAAGGGAGGGGGGAGATAGGATAGAGAGAGAAATAGGGTAATTTGGGGAGGAGAGAGAGTTGGGGTAATTAGGGGGTAGGAGGAGAGGGGGCGAAGGGAAAGTATCAACAAAGGGAGATAAGGGGATATGGAGAGAGAGAGAGAGAGAGAGAGAGAGAGAGAGAGAGAGAGAGAGAGAGAGAGAGAGAGAGAGAGAGAGAGAGAGAGAGAGAGAGAGAGAGAGAGAGAGAGAGAGAGAGAGAGAGAGAGAGGGTATTTGCAGGAAAGAGAGAATTAGAGAGAGGTAGTAAAATGAGAGGGGGATAGAGCTGAGAGAGAGAGAGTTAGGGGTAATACCCTCTCCTCTCCCCCTCTCCCTTTGTTGATATTTTTTGTTTACTGGTACCATTGGTACATTAAATATAGGAAATAATAACATACATGACAATTCATACCAGACATGAGAGTAAAATATATCTTTATTCACACATGTTATTATTATAGACAAGGGACAAGAGATTGTCGGTCAAGGATTACAATAGATTCCACAATATTGTACTACTTTCCTTAGTGGTACACAAAATATTTAAATAACCGAACATTTGACGAGAGAAACACACCCATCAACCAACTGACACCTAACTATCCGAGAGTAACAACCCACTTAATACAATTAATTAATACATTGGCAGATAACAAATAAAACCATAGACATTTTATGTCATCCACATCATCCTCCCCAAAAGAAAAAGTCATCTTCCAGATGACAAGTAAACATCAAGTAACATCTGAAAAGACTAATGAAAAGAGTGTAGGAAATGACTTTTACTGGACAAACCCACCTTGTAGTGTACCTGCCAAATCAAATGGGGGTTTGGGAGAAACACCCCCAATGGGGTCAAGGGGTATGTCTGGGGGTAGTGCCCCCAATGGGATTAAGGGGAAGCGCCCCTTGTGGGGTCGAGGGGAAGGGCCCCTTGTGGGGTCCTAGGGTAGTGCCCAAGGTGTGCTCCCTATCGGTTGAGGGGCAGCGCCCTTGTTGCCAACACCAAGTTTAGCCCTTCAAAACCATATGGAAATCCACGACGTGCATTAATTTTATGCTTTTTAAAGATGTCAAGAACAAGGCTAATCAAGTCAAAATTTTGATTAAGTTGTATTCTCTTGTATGGGTATTGTGTTCTCTAACTTGTTCTCCTTCCATATGGGCTTATCCTCCCTGCATACAAAGTTGTTCTTACGTACAAGCTTGTGCTTCTCTCTTGGCTGTATGGTGCATAGGTGTGTCACTTGAGACTCCCTTCATCCAACTCATCACTTCCACCATATGGTACAATACTTCCATCGTATGGATCAAGAAATCTCTCATACGGTGCAACTCTTCCTTCATATGACCTAGCAATCTTTGTGTACAGTTCAACTTTTCCTCCATACGACATGTTTATGGTTTTTTTTGTATGGCCTCCTCCATACTCACCCATACAATGTAATCACGTATGACCTTCTCTTCTTCACATATGACATGCTTATGGTTTCTCTATACAACCTCCTCCACAATTGATCGTATGACCACACAACTTTTTGAGCATAGCACCTCCTCACTCGTATGGATTGGCCTATGTGTACCTACCATATGAGGTATGATATCAATGCCACTAGCTCATTTGAGCTCAAAATCAAATGAAAGTTTTCAATGAAAGTGAATGAATTTGTTGTTTTATTGGATTCATTTTAATTTTTTTAAATTTATGCATGATGTTTGTTAGAATTTCAACGAAAGTTTCCAATGAAAGTTCGTTGAAATTTTGATGAACTTTCGTTGGAAAAGGTTTTTGATAAATTTTTTAATTTTTAATGTTTTTTGTACATACCTCACCTCCCTTTTGGGATTTTAACTTGTGGCCTCTCTTTTAAGAGCACAAGTTCTCTAACACTAGGCCAACTCAGGCTATACAATTTTTTTTTAAATTTTAATTTTTTTTTATTATTTTGTAAAAGCATTCAGAGTTTTTTTATTCGATGGCATATATATATATATATATATATATATATATATATATATATATATCTGTGTGTGTGTGTATTTAACTAATATGTGTATATATATAGATATTAGTTAAATAAACATATATATAGATATAGATACATACATATTTAATTTATATATATAATTGTCTCAAAGGTTACATTTTATTTGTTTCAAATCCATTATTCTTTTAACAATTTTCCCACTAAATTATTTTAAAAAATTACGAAAAAGTTAGGATTGAATTTTACCACTAATTTTTCCATTAAAATTTCCCACTAAAAATTACAAAAGTTAGCATTCAATTTTCCCGATGTGCATTGAATCTCATCCATAGGATTAATTCAATCTCCACCGTTGGATTCTTGGGCTACAAAGAAACTTAAAATCAAATAACAAAAAGGGAAAGGAGTTCAAACCCTAACTTTATTTTTGCAAGTTGTAGCAACATTCCTCTCCTTGGAGGCATGATTAAGGTTTTGAAGAGGGATTTTTCTAAGAAGAGATTCATGGTAAACTTTTGCTCATGCAAAGTCCATTGGAGATTTTTTTTTCACAATTTATTTTCAAATGCATCTGCTAATAAATTTTTTGGATTTTGTTTGTAGGTTGCTTGCCCTCTTTCTAGGGTTTGTATATATACATGTATATATATAGACACCCACACACACACACACACACACACACACGGGTGTGTGTGTGTGTGTGTGTGTGTGTGTGTGTGTGTGTGTGTGTGTGTGTGTGTGTGTGTGTGTGTATGTATATATACATACATATATATGCATACATACATATATATGCATATATACATATATGTTTGTATATATGTATATTTATTATATATGCATATACATAATAACTAGATCAAAATGATTTTTTTTATTTGCATATATATATGTGTGTGTGTGTGTGTGTGTGTGTGTGTGTGTGTGTGTGTTTTAAATTTATCTATGAGTTTGATGTTATAAGAGTTCATATTCACATGTTGAAGGTCAGAATTTATCTAGATGAACAGGTGCTTTCTTTATTACAACAAGCATATTTTATTCAAATTTAAAATTTGAAGTCTTAATTTTTTATATTAAATTTCAACAGTTTAAGTTGAAACTTATTTAAACATTAATTTAAAATAAAATAAAATATACATATATATATATATATACATATATATATATATATATATATATATATATATACATATATATATATATATATATATATATATATATATATATATATATATATATATATATATATATATATATATGTAGACAGTCCAAATCTTAGCTTCTATCCATCTAAAAGAGAGAAGATATTAATCAGCAAATATATAACATAAACCCACAAACCCAAAACTCAATCAATGACTAAATAAATGACTTCCATGACTAAATAAATGACTAGTTATCAACAATTAATGACTAAATAATTGACAATATTTTGTAATTAATTTGGACGAACTATTCATCTATTTATTGATGAAAACATAGTGCCACTATTCGATGAAACAAATTTCATAGAAAGAAGCGACAAATTTTTTTTGGGTGTTTCGTCAAAAAAGTGACGAACGTTCATCAAAATTTAGATGAACTTTTGTCAGAATTTGGAGTCGAATGCATTAGTGTGCTCCTACAATTTGGCTCCCTTGACCGTACGGATCTCCAACACTCTGCTTCTCTAGTTTGTACGATGTAGCTAGGGCTCTTAGCTTCGTGTGGTAACCTCCTTACGTTGATGTAACTTGGACTCTCAAGAGCCAAATTGCTATCATCTTCTCTAATCTGTATGATATATTATATGGAATTAGTCAATCATTCGACAACTTTAATCTCCACGTACAATGACAATTCTTCAACAACTTTACTTTGAACATACGATGACAATCCTTCAGAAAATTTACTCTTGGCTCTTGTAGACCGTATGGCCAATGTACTCTCATATCTTATGGGTCATATGGTCAACTTACTCTCGGTTGATTTCCATATAGTGGAATTACTCTCGGCTGATGTGACCCATTTAGCATACAGTATTAACTTCTTTGGGTCATCTCCACAAAGCTCTATGACATCCAATTTCTGATCCTTGTCCTATGAATTTTTTCATAGACCTTAGACACTTCCCCATTCCCACTCGGCGACCTTTGTTCGTACGATCCAGGCTCAGTTGGCAACTGTTCGTACAACACAGGCACACCAATGCTGGATGTGCACAGATGAATATCGTATGATGGACTTTGCACTTACTCAATTTGGCCAATCTGTAGCATGTTGTAGTCGGGGTGGAAGATTTTGTAATCCTTCATCTTCCAGTGAAATAATCCATTTAAAGAATTTGTCTCATCCTCAGAGCAATTTTTCAATTCAAGCACCCCTTCATCATTGGGTTCCATGCCTTTCCTCACCTTGTCCATACCAAACTCTCCACCCTCAGACTCTGAGCTAGAGGATGCCAGTTCTTCACCCACCGCCTAGTTCCTCAGGTCAATCACATATTTATGCCCTTCACTCTCAATGGAGAGTGTGTTCTTCTTCCAGTTATGATTTTCCTTCGCCATGATCAACCAACCTCTTTCGAGGAGGGCATAATAGGCCTTTTCTCCAGTGGAATGACGATGAAGTCGAGGAAGAATTGTTGCATACCGATAACAAATTTTTATGCCATAAGTATTCCAAAGGGTTTGATACCATGCTGGTCGGCACCTAGAAGATGAAATGTTGGTGGCTAGAGAGTTGGTTTGTCAAGATCCCTCCATGTCTCTTCTGGTAGTACGTTCACTCTAGAGCTGCCATTGATAATGGTATTCATTAGCTTCTGTCCCATGATCTCCATTTCTACTACCGTTGGCTTTTCGCCAATACTTACAACAAGTAGCATGGGATCCATGCCTGAAATTCCAGGTAGTTCTCCTGTTGATAGGTCCGTGGCAAACTTGCTAGATGATTTTATCATTGAATAGTTACATTCTTGGCCAATGATATTATTACCGACTACATCTGTGAGGGTCATATTCAATTGTGGCATCGTCTACAGAAGCTCAGATACCCGTACTAGTACGGTAGCTTGCAACCTTTTTTTTATGATAGTTTTCTTGGACTTCGACCATGGTGGAGTAATGGTGGTATCATGTGAGGCCCTTCACTCCTCTACCATCTCTCGTTCAACATCCACCTTTGCCTCTTAGATTCTTTCCTTCTCTATATGAGGATCCAGATACACTAATTTTTAGCTTTGTAACCTCGTGATTGCAAGTACCTCCTCATTTGGCTCTTTGACATCTAGTGTATTTACCCCTTTCTGCTTTGGACAATTGGTGTCTTCATGGTCACTTGGTCCACACCATTTGCATAATAATTATACGTTATCTTTCTTGTTCTGGCAATCTCTTGCAAATTGTCCTCATTCGCTACATTGTCGGCACTATGATAGTACGTCCTCTAGAGTCGTACTGTATTTAGTTAACCTCTCATTGATGTCCATAACCACTTGGCGATACATTCTATGATTTCGATGTGTCATACAAGGGTCCTCTGATCCATCCCTCATGAACTTCAGTAGTTTTTGCTTCTCTTAGGTGTTCACCATGGTTTTCACTCAAAAGGAACCGTGTGTACCCACCTTGGGTGCTGGACCTGGGTGGATTGTTTCGATCGCTATGTTTCGATGCTTCTCTGACACTCTCAACCATGCAAGCATCTTTTATACATGCACCTTCAATGTCCCCAACACTCCGAGTACTTTTAGTTGTGTCAGAACTAGGTGGACTATTCTGACCGCTACATTTTGGTGCTTTCCTTGCAATCTCAACCACATGCATGTCCTCTACACGTCCACCTCCAATGTCCCAACACTTTGGGTTCTTTGAGGCTCTAAATCATCCCTGTGACTTCCTCCTACCGAGGATCGACGGATCACCTAATCGCTTGGTTGTGACCACCCTATGACCTCTTCTCACTTTTATTGGGGTTTATGGGCATGAATCACTCAAGACTGACCCGATTTCTTTTAAGGCAATGATGCCAAAATATTAATCGGTACAACTAGTACATTAAATATAGGAAATAATAACATATACGACAATGCATACTAGACATGATAGTAAAATATATCTTTATTCACACATACAATTATTACAGAGAAGAGACTAGAGATTGTTGGCCAAGGATTATAATAGATTCCACAATAAATTGTACTACTTTCCTTGGTAGTACACAACATATTTAAAGAACCCGACGATTATTGAGAGGAACACAACCATCAACCAACTGACACCTAACTAACCATGAGTATCAACCCACTTAATACAATTAATTAACACATTGGTAGATAAACAATAAAACCATAGGCATTTTATGCTATCTACACTTGCCTCTACCCCTCTCCTCCTCCCCTCTATTTTTTTGTTAGGGGTTAGTAGGAAGATGAAGAAAGACAAGTCTAGATCTTTGGGAAGAGAGAATGAGATAAGAGGAGGGAGTGATTAATAGGTAGAAATGTAGGTGTGGAGCTTTAGAGAGAGAGAATGAATGAAGGATTCGATTAGAGTTAGAGAGGTGGGTCTAGAGAGAGATGTATAAATATGGACTTAAAGAGAGAGAGGGAGCAACAGACAAGAGGAGTGATAGGTCTATATCTTAGGCGAGGGGTAGAGAAAGGAAAAGAGAGAGTCCAAGGGGTTGATCTTAGTTGGTTAAAGCATTGAGTTCTTAATGTGGAGACCCAAGTTCAACTCCCATGAGGGACACCTTTGTGTAGAATTCTAAGTTGTGACTCTTGGTCTTCCATTGTTGTTTAAAGTGGATTTCTAAGTTGTGACCCTTGGTCTTCCGATTTTTGTTTCTAGTTTGGTGCTCGAAAGGAGCTAATATTTGTAATAAGTTTGCTCGAAAGGAGTTGGTATTTGTTGTATTTGTAATAAGTTTGTAATGTGGATGCTCGAATGAGAAAAAAATGAGCTTTGTGATTCTATGATACTTAATACAAAAAAGGAAAAGAGAGAGATAACATGATTAACCAAAATTTATTACACTCCTCAGTAAAATTCTTAGATTTTTTATTATTAATTACTCATTTAATGTTTCAATTATTTTGAGATGATTGTTACAAAAATTCATGAAAGAGGGAATTCATATGCAAAAGTTGTGAGCTTTTGATGTTTAAAAAATGAAGGATGAATTTAAATTAATTATAATTAATTTTTAATACATAATATAGAAAAACTACCTATTCTATAGTGTAGAATTGTGAATCATCTTTCTAGCGCCTGTAAAAAAGAATTTTTTTGATAAGACACATATAAATTATGCCTATTTTACTAAAATATTGTTTTCCAAAATTTTCAAAATGGCTATCCTTTTTGGTTTCCATAACGGATATCCATTTTGGTTTAAAAAATGGATATTCATTTTGGTTTAAAAAACAGATATCTCTTAATAATGGATATGCATTTTTTTTACATAATTTTTTCCCTCTATTTTTCCCTCGGGTTTTCTTTGGGATGATGATAAACTATTACAAAACCACAAAGATCCAACCACAATAAACCCTAGTCTTACAATAAAATATTCACCATACACCAATGAAGATACCTAAGAACATGTAGATCAACAAATTAAACAATAATACCATTCACATGCCACGTAGGGTTTTAATTTCCATTGTCTCCTATCTCCATTGATCTTGTTTTGATATATTTGCTCTCAGATTTTGTATGTGCATAAGAGCTCAACAAAGATTGGATTGTGGTTGTGAAATCGTTTGATTGGAAGAAGACTTGATAGACGCATTAGTTAGACACATTAGGTGTTAGAAAGAGAGAAATAATTCCCTTATATAGAAGGTGGTTTAGAAAATGGAGGGATAAGATTAAGGGGTGAAAAGATAAATGGTCAGCTAGGATTAAAGGGTAGGTAGATGAAATAATAAAATAATGAAGGGGGTAGGTAGAGGAAAATTAAGAGAAAAATGAAATATGTCATAGAGGAAAAAATAATGAATGAATTAATTAAATAAATATTTATTTAATTAATAGAGGAAGTGAGACTAATTAGATAAATAAAATATTTATTTAATTTAGGGAAAAGATAATTTAAATAAATAAAAAATGTTTATTTAAATGAGGAAAAGGCTAGAAGAGGTTAAATTAATTAATTAGACAGAACAATTTTAAGTGTCTACAATATAATATAATCATTAGAGTGAAAATAAGTATGTTTTAATGACTAAATAAAAAATCATTATATATATATTAAATGATTAAAATAGAAATTATGATTTTTCAGAAGTTATCAATAAAATAATGACTTCAAAAATATTTATACAAAATTATAATTATAAAGAATATATGGGTTCTTTTTAATAAGAATGTTTGTTGTGTAATATTTGTAAAGAAATAGTTTAATTTAAATTGTGTCAATAAAATCCCTATAAAATAGCTAATTGATTTTATTATCTATATTTTGAAAAATAAAAAAAAATTCAAAATTTATATATCTATATAGAAAATTCACTTTATTTACAATATATTAATACAAAAAATTAAAAAGAACTATATAAAATAGACACTTCTTTATCAAATATAAAGAAATGCATCTAAAAGTCTAAAAAAATGTATCATCCCCATAGATGTTCTATAATACAATTTTTTTTAAATCAATCATAGGGGAAGAGCACCACTAGTGTATATAGCTAATTTTGTGCACCTAGAACTCTTAAACCGTATATGGGATTTTGAGGATTTTTTTTGGTTATCATTGTATGCGATTTAACTACTTATAACTACAGTTTGACTTGTGGGTAGTAACGATGCACTGCAGTTTGACTTGTGGGTAGTAACGATGCATGCTGTGGAATCAGTTATACCAATAATTGTCAACTCAAAATAACCAGTACTAGTCCACAAATGCCCCAATAGTTGTGCACAAATGTCCTAATAATTATGCGCAAATGTCCTAGTAGTGATGCAGACATAATTACTAGTTCAAACTAAGAGGAAGTTCATCATAGAAACCCGAAATAAGTGCATAAATAAAGTCACATTGTTAGAACGGAAAAATAAAGTTGGTTTTCACTCCTCGACTATAAAAAGAGAGAAATACTGTGAAACTATATTTCATCTCTACATCCGTTTAGAGCATGAATTATGCTAAACATAATAATATAACACCATTTAATCCAGAAAAAATCAAGATATTCTCTTTTCGCTTATATATATCCTTTAAACAATTGCATCGATTTTGGCATCAGATTATATAATCAACGATTGTTTTTTGCTTGAGTGTTTATCTTCACAATACACCAATTCCGAATCCCTCCCAATTTTCCAGTGTATATTTCTGCACAAAAATATAAAGATGATATTTTTAATTATCCATTATCGATTTCTTTCCCAAAGGCTGAACTGATTGTCACTTCGAATTGTACGGATGTTGCCGTTGATCCCATCCTTTCAGATTTTCCCCTATATTGAGGTGGATGGATAATTATTTGGAGAGGAGTTGGATTTTTTTTATATAGAGCTAAAACAGAAAACGCGTATATGCTCATTTTCTAATTGAACGCGTATGTCCTATGAACGGAAGTTTTATCTGTCTACTTTTTTTTATATAGATAATGATCTCTCAAACACTCGTCATTAACAAACGAAACGACGGAAGGACGGACTGACTGACTCAAACAATGCATTCACTTACTCCCGAGCTTTGCCGATCCAGATTAAAAAACCTTTATAACAAGAATCATAATAGTATATATTTTGGGGATTTTCATGTTTACCACCGTTGATCCGCTGCTCTGCACAATGTTTCGTAGATCTTTCTCCTTTTAGAAGAATTGCTTGAACAATTTTTCATAGAACTTTCTCCTTTTAGAAAAAAATGATGTTTTGAGTGGTTTCGCTAGTGATACAGGCCGCAGCTTCCTGTACTCCGATTTGACCGTGAGACTTGTCACTTGAAATCTTATTTGGACTGGAGCAAAAGTCCATCACAAGCTGATTCATTAAATTGTAGCACCTTATGATTTTCTCCAGCAGAAAACGAAACAAAACAGAAAAATCAAGAATAGGATTCCAGAATACACCCGGCGAATCCAACCAACGTAATACAAACACAACCTGCGCGCTACAAATATATAATTTTTTTAAAGGAGAATCGATTTCAGGAAAAAAATATTAGAAATTGCAAATAAATTTGTTTGCTAGCAAAGAAATTAAAGTTTAAAGATAAAATAAAGCCCTTATCGAAGTAAAAAATATTGATCCATTTAAAGCTGAAATAATATTTTGTTGAACTTTGGAAGATAGTACGATTTCTATGTAATCTGCTGATTCTGTTTGTAAAACCTCCTCACAAGCACACATAACTGCTGCCGCAGCAATGGATGATGGCCGATGAACCGATAAATCAATCACTGCAAGAATGAATGTACCAAATAAGCGCTTGTCAAAACCGAAAGATATATTTACTAATATTGAAATTGATTGTAAGCGTTTTTTTAAGCCGAAAGATACAGTTCTTGATATAGCTGCTTGCACAAATTTTACAGCAGAAATTTTGTGATCTAGTTGAATATTATTCTTTCTATTTCTGTTAGTATTGATAATGTAAGCGATTGTTCGAGATATCAAGTAATGAGGCACTGCATTGGTGCCTTTGAGTGTGAACAGGAGGTAATGAATGAAGTTAAAAGGTGCAATGGAGAATAATCTCCTTTTTAATGTTGTCAGGATTTTGACTTCCATTCTGTATATTGCGGGAGCTTTCAAGTCAAATTTTGAGCCTCCACTCTGCACATTAATTGAAAATAGAAAGTATTTGAGTTTTTATCATAAACCATATCAAAAATCATAAAACCGTGTGAAAAGCTGACACTATTTTACCTTTAAATCAATGGGTGGAACCAAGCTTCCTCCATTTTAGATGCGAGTGACAGACATGAAACCAATAACAATTGTAATGGACAGCCTATACCTTCACGAAAGTATTACAAGACAACGCAAAGAATACTTTTAACAGTACAATAATTAAAATTCAATGCAGAATGTAGCAGTGAGGCTTTAACGATGCTCTACCTGCGATTGATAGCTTGTCAGGAAGCGATCCAGGTAATTTACTGATAAGTACGCTGTAAGCTGTTTGAGATTATTATGTGCTTGAACCTGCAATTGACTGCACTCCCTAATTCGCATAGAGAAAAGCAAATTGAATATAAACAAAATATTCTCTTGGAGTAAATGCATTCCTATTTTTACCGCTGCCTAATTTAAATTGTATGCAAATAAACTTAATAATCTTTGACAAAAATCAAAATTTTAGTTTTCTGAGACTGAGCTCTGATATACCTTGTTCATCCAGCTGATTGCTTCTCGACCAGCCGTGACATCTAAATTGCGGTTTAGATAACTCTCAACGTAGTCTTCCCGGGGAAGATGCTCTTTCTCCTTCTGCACTAACAAAGTTATCATCTCGTCGTCTTCAACAGGAAAGTCTGGCAATTTAGCGAGCTCGATGCTCTTTAAATTCTCGACCTTATCCTCGGGAAAGCTCGAACTTCAGACCTCATCATCCCAATCTGCATTTTCCTCGCACAGAAGGCTTGACAAGCCGTCAAAGTTAAGGGCAATTTCCACAGCATCAAACATCAGATTTTACCATTTGCACTAAAGATTATAAAAGATTTTCCGCGTTATATAGACCATCTGTTGACCTTTCTAAAACTTACTAACTTCCATTATATTTAAATAATCTCATACATATCTGCAGAAACTAGACTTAAAATGACAGCTTTTCACTGCAGAAAGTATTAGAAAAATAAATTTTTCATTTAGTTTCAATTTTGACCATGCAATTTAATGGTCCTTATAATTAGTTTTTCAATTTTAAATGAATATGACAACTTTAAAATTTAATATACCATACTTATGATAGGCAAAGATAATATAATATTATGATTATAATATTAATATATATATAATTTTTTATTCTTAAAATGTAATCTTAGAATATGTCCAATTTGAATTCAGAAACTTGTGTATGTTTCATTATATAAATAAACAAATTAAAATATATAAGATATGTATTATAATTTAAATAAATTATATATTGAATATTTGTATTATGTTATTATATATTTTGTTGTTTATAGAATTATTTTCTCAATCTATTTGCACATAAAAGTTCATAGTATATAGGTAGACCTTGCAACTTTGAACAAGACTAGAGATTATTCAAATTAATTTAGGAGAGAATATGGTTTTGTTAAGTTTTCTTAAAGCACATTACTTCTCCAATATGTCTATATATAAAGTTTTACATTTCATAAAAATAATTACAACTCATAAATAAGATTAGAGATTATTCACCTATAAACCCATTAATTTAGTGCAAAGCTCGTAATATAAAAATGTGAAATATCCATAAGCATTGATTTTATATCCAAAATACTTAATTTGGCAATTTATTGGAAACCAAACTTTAAGGTATGGGCAAGGGTTCCTTACCTACCAAAATACTTAGAATGAATTTGACTTCTTACTATGAAAATTTTATAATAGTTTGATTTTAAATGCTTTTCATTTGGCATTTCAAAATTATATTAATTGTCAAAAAATATTTAATTTGATAATTTTTTAGTTAAAATAATGTTATATAATATTATTTTTATCTATCTTATTTAAAGTACATATCAAATATTAAAAAAATAAAATATATTTAATAAAGTATTGGAAACAATTTAATTATTATTTTAAAATATATTAATAATATATAATTTAAATTAACCCAATAATTTTTAATAGGAATAATAATACTCTAAAATATCAAGAAACAATAAAACATATAATAATTTAATATAAACCTTCACTATATTATTTGTTTATATTATAATGTATCTCTTGTATATTATAATGGATTGTAATAGATATTATAATTTCATTAATTATATTATATATAAATAATGTAAAATAAAAAAGAAATGATAACTATTAGTAAAAAATAGAAAAATCTTAAACATACAATTTTGGAGAAGTTTCTAAATCCATATTAAAAATATTCAAAAATTAAGAATAATTATATTTATCATTACAAAAATCATATTTGTATTAATATTACAATCATAATATTATATAATATTATATTATCTTTGCCTATTTGTTAAATTTTAAAATTATAATATAAATTTAAAATTGCAAAAAATAAATTATAAAGACCATGAAATTCCAGGTGTCATTATTGAAAACTGGGAAAAGTTATTTTTTATAGTTTCTGCAGTGAGAAGCTGTCATTTTAATTCTAGTTTCTGCAGTTACATATGAGATTATTTAAATATAATGCAAATTTGTAAGTTTCAGAAAGGTGGATTGAAGATCTATATCAACACTGAAAATCTTTTATAGGCTTTAGTGAAGATGGTGAAATTTGATGTTTGATGCTGTGAAAATGGACAACTCTGACTCCGTGTCATGGCTTCTGTGCAAGGAAGATATAGATCGGGATGATGAGGTCACAAGTTCGAGCTTACCCGAGGACGAGGTGATTGCCAGATTGCCAGACTTTCCTGTTGAAGACGAGGAGATGATATCTTTACTAGTGCAGAAGGAGAAAGAGCATCTTCCCCGGGAAGACTACATTGAGCGTTATCTAAACCTCAATTTAGATCTCGCGGCTCGTCAAGAAGCAATCAGCTGGATGCACAAGGTATATCGGAGATCAGTCTAGAGAAAAATAAAATTTTGAATTATGTTACAAATTATTTAGTTTATTTGAATACTGTTTAGATTACGCGACAGTAAAAGTTGAAATGCATTAACAGCAAGAGAATATTTGCTTTAAATCCAATTTTTTTTTTCTCTATACGAATTAAGGAGTGCATTTCATTGCAGATTCAAGCGCATAATAATCTCAGACCGCTTACAACATACTTATCAGTAAATTACCTGGATCGCTTCCTGTCAAGCTATCAATCGCAGGTAAAGCATTATTGAAGCCTCACTGTTACGCTCTGCATTGAGTTTTAATTATTATAGTGTTAAAGTTTTCTTTGTCATGTGTTGTAATACTTTTGGTAAACAGCAAGGTGCAGGTTATTCTTTACAATTATTACTGGTGGCGTGCTTGTCACTCGCAGCTAAAATGGAGGATAAAACTCGGTCCGTTATTGATTTCCAGGTAATATGGTGTCGATCTTTTCACACGGTTCAATAATTTTAATTTATATGATAAAAGTTGAGTAATCAAAGGTTCAATAATTTTTTATACGATAAAATCTGAGCAATATATGAAATGGAAGGATAGAAGTGACAATGTACGCGGTTTTATTATGATAAATATTCAAGACATTCTATTTTCAACTCGTGCAGGTTGGAGGCGCAAATCTTGATATCCGCGCTGGAGCATTATATGAAATGGAAGTCAAAATCCTGACAACATTAAAATGGAGATTATTTTCTATTACACCTTTTAACTTCATTCATTACCTTTTTTTCAAACTCAGAGGCACCAACACAGTGCCTCAAGAATTGATATCTCGAACAATCGTCTTCATTATTAATACTAACAGAGGTAGAGGAATAGTATGCAACTATAACACAAAATTTCGGCAATAAATTTGTGCAAGCTATATCAATAAATACATCTTTCGGTTTTGACGAGAGCTTATTTAGTTCATTCAATCTTGCAGAGCTTAATTTCTCGGTTGATTCGCCATCCTCAATTGCTGCGGCAGCAGTTATGTGTGCTTGTGAGGAGGTTTTACAAGCAGAATCAGCAGATCACAAAGAAGTCATACTATCTTGCAAAGTATTCAACAAAGTATAGTTTCAGCTTTTAATGGAACAATATTTTCTTCGATAATGGCTTAATTTTATCTTGAAACTTTATTTTCTTTGGTAGCGAATAGATTCACTTGTAATTTCTAATAATTTTCCTTGAAATGGATTCTCCGTTGAAAAAAATACTCAAATCTTTGTAGCGCGCAGGTTTTGTTTGTATTGCGTTGGTTGGATTCACAGGGTGGATTTCTGGGAAACTAATCTTGTTTTTTCTTTTTCTTTTTGCATCTTCTGCAGGAGGAAATCATGAAGTGCTACAATTTAATGCACCTGCTTGTGAGAGACTTTTGGTCCAATCCAAATAAGATTTCAAGTGACACGTCTCACAGTCCAATCGCAGTAGAGGAAGCTGTGGAAACCAGTCAAAACACAAATTCTTCTAAAAGGAGAAAGATCTCTGAAACATTGTGCCCGGAAGCGGATCAACCGTGGTAAAATTAGAAACCCCCAAAATATGTATTTTTAAGATTAGTATTTTTTATGATTGTTGTTTTAAAGAATATTTAATCCGGATCGGCATAGCTTGGGAGTAAGTGAATGCGTTGATTTGAGTAAGTCAGTCCGTCCGCCCGTTGATTCATCTGTTAACGATTTTGGCGTGTATGAGAGATTATTATAGGGGAGATTGGTTTTACATATATATAAATTAAATACAGATATATCTTTGTGCAGAAAAACACACCGGAGAGCAGGAGGGTTTTGGATGTGCTGTATTGTTGAGATAAACACTCGCACAAGAAATTGCTGATTATATAATTGTCATTCCACATTTTTCATGGCATCCTGATGCCAAAATGATGCAATTGAGTAAAGCATGATGCCAAAATGATGCAATTGAGTAAAGCATGTATAAAGGCAAAAATAGAATCTCTTTATTTGATGTTCTTGGATTTGGTGTATTGTTGAGATAAACGCTTCACAAGAAATTGCTGATTATATAATTGTCATTCCACATTTTTCATGGCATCCTGATGCCAAAATTGATGCAATTACTCTGATGCAATTGAGTAAAGCATGTATAAAGACAAAAATAGAATCTCTTTATTTCTTTTAGATTAAATGATGTTCTGGATAAGAATATTTGAAAGAGAGATTGTATTATCATAGTTACCCCAATTCATGCTTTATATTAGATTACATAGAATTTCATTGTATTTCTTTCTTCTGATAGCCCAAGGGTGCAAAACCCCAAGTTTTTTTTTTCAAATAATGGGATCAGTGGAGAAGCTCATGAAACTTAGAGATTCCAACTTTAATTATCATTTCTAACAATGGCACTTTCTCTATTTGATTATATATTTGCATTTATGTGATGAACTTTTCTATTTTATCGAGATGCTAAATCTCTGTCTCTCGTCACTTTAACTAATTTCATCTTACAACATCACGGCAATGGAAAAGTAATACGCGACTTTCTGTTGATCAACGGAAAACGCGTCCTTGAAGTGAACGGAAATAGAAAGAAGTGTCTATGTGTGACATAATCATCAAACTAAACTCATTTCTTTACGCTCTTGGAATGCTTCATTTTGAAAATAAAATTGCCCCTTATGCACTTGCCATATAATGGCTAGGTGACCAACTTTTTAATAAAGAGAGCCACGTGGGCAACCTTTACTCAGTGATAAAAATGTTTATTTTGTAGTTTTATGTCTTTGGAAATTTAATTAGAGTGATTGTGATTGATTTGGCATATTGTTTTTTTATATAATAAAAAAATATAAATTAAATTTTATTTTATATTATTTGTGTTATTTTTTATTCAATTTGTAGAATTCTTTTGTATCAATATTTTGAATCAAACTTCATGATCTATCATCGTGAAAAGAGAGCTGAAGGAAAATTCACATTTTAATATAAAGATACAAATAAAAAATATTTTAAACAATATTTGATTATAAAAATTATATGTTTTTTATGTTAGTTTTAAAAAATCTAAAAAATGTTAAATTTCAAGATGTAATGAAGATGGACAATGAATAATTATAATATAGTCTTAATTTAAGAATATTATTTATAGAGTTTCTAATTATTTAAACTGAAACTTAATTTTAATTTTTTAAAGTGATAAATAATATTATTGTTTCTATTTTAAATATTTTTTTATTTTTTAATTTCATAAAATTTAGCTTGTACAAAAGTATTTTTAAATTTGATTGTAGACAAATTAAATTTGTCTAATTTGTATAATTAAAAAGTCTTTTATAGTATATAAATTGATAAATAATATGATTGTTTTTATTTAATTATTTAACTTTGAGATGGTTAAATGTATTTAACTATTTTACTTAAATTTTAATATTTAAGTGCATTAAATTAAATTATTATGAATTCTAGTTAACTATTTATTTTGGATCATTTATCTTTTTTATTGAACTGAATTTATATAGATTTAATACATTTTATCTCTTGTATTTAAAATTTATAGCAAATCCATAGAAAATAACATTAATCATTTTATTTTTTGAACATATAATTTTTAAATACAATTTTGATAGAATTCATTTAATCTACTAATTACAAAGAATTCAACTTTAAATAATTATTTATATTACAAATTTTAATTATTTGCATTATTGATCTATTTAACTTTAATCTTATTTACTTATTTAACTTTTAACAAATATATTAATAAAATAATATTTTACAATATTTATTCATTATTAAACAAAAAGGTGTATACCCATCAAACATTCACCAAAAACCACTTTTTTTTTTAAAAAAAAATTTTTAATATAATTTTTGAACATAATGTTTAAAAAAAAATTTAATACATATAATTTAAAAAATATTAAAGAAAAAATTAATGGAACTAAACAATATCACAGCAGTGTTGCGGCGTAGAATCCATAGCTTAACTCACCCAAAGAACTGGACATTCAATGTTTGATAATATAAGGTAAAGACAATTTAAATTGGCCATAAATATTATGTAGATTTTTCAACATCATCAAAGCTAATGTATTTGTGTTAATATTCATTCGAAAGAATGAACATTCAAAAAGACAACATATATAGAAACTAAAGCCAATGTGCGTCCGGTGAAAAATCAGAGACATAAACAGCAAATATGGCGAGCAAAAAAAATAAATGATGGTTGTTAAACTTGGTGCACCATCAATTTATTCTCTAAATACCTAAGAATACCTAAAAGGAATCTCCATCTATATGACATAAATATAAACAAAACAATAAATAATTAATAGCATTATATGAAACTTTTATAGAACTATACTTCAAAATAAACTCTTTAATCTTTTCATTGGGCTTTTGCTTGCAGTGAACAAGGTTTTCTATAGTGACCTTTCTTTCAATGTTCATCTAAAACTTCATATAAAAGGCATTCATAAGTTGAGTGAACAAGGTTTTCTATAGTGACCTTTCTTTCAATGTTCATCTAAAACTTCATATAAAAGGCATTCATAAGTTGATCGAATGATTTGATAGAGTAATCAAGCAATGAACTATACTATTCTAGCATAGTTCCCTTAAGGGTTCGAGCCAATAACTTTAGCAACACAAAGTCTACGTTGTGATAGTCACTGCACAAAGTCTAAGTTGTTCAATATGCTTAGACTGAGAGGACTATAATGATAATAAGTAGGTAGAGAGGATTGATTAGCAGCAAATGCATGAGTAGTCAATTACTATTGTAACTCTCCCATATTTTGTACAATTGTATTTGACATCATATTGTTAGGCGGGGGCAATGGAGGCCAAGCAACAGAGCCACGAGAGCTGGTACTACCTCTAGAACCACCACCAGTACCACCTCCAAAGCACGTACCAACACCAACAAAGGTGTTTGACATTGTAGACATAGTAGCCATACCTATATACCATAATGGTATCTATGACACTTTAACACCATGTATAGCACTACCATCATTTAGATCAACAATAGGCCTAGTATCAAACATGTGGACCAATGATCCAAAGATAGTAGCACTAGATTGGTCATCATGCATAGGAATCTTTGAAAGTAGTACATGACTTCGAATGATCATAGATATAGCTATAAACAACTTCAACCCTTTGTTATCTAAAATAAGTATATCTCTTCGATTATGAATAATAGAGCCAACCTAGGGGAGAATGTTTTCTCATTCAAGGAAACCCTCATAGTCTCTTAGATTCTCCTCTAAGGAGTGTACTTGGCTAAATAGAAACTCAATAGTAGATTCATGATTGATGGTAAGAGGAGATTCTAAGGGATAATTTTTAGAGTATTATTTTGAGAATTATTCTATGAACTATTTGTAGAAGAGTCTTTGATGATAATACTCTTACGGGGATGAGAGGCAAAGGGATCACTTAGATCCATTGTGCTTGAAAACATCTAACCCAATCAACTAGGACTATAATGGTTCAGGGCAATACTCAGTCTGAAAGTACTCCTTACAACAACCCAAGATGCAATCTGGGTCATAAAGCTCATAGACAATCCAAGTAACATTTCAACAATCCTTGAAGGTGTGAAGAAGGAACATGACACAAATGCTTAAATATTTTAAACTTAACACACAAGACAAGATTCATGTCAAGTTCACCAAAATATAGAGGAGGGGATTTTCTACCCTCAATGTGATGAAACCTCAAGGATCAAACCTACCTTCACTACCTCACTAAACTAGCACTCTAGTGAGAGGAAGATACAAACAACTAACTATCCAAATATAAATTAAAAATTAATTGATAGAAGAACCACATATAATATTAAAACTATATTAAGTACCAAATTTGAAACAATAGGTCACAAAGACCCTTTGGTGATCTTTGATAGCTTTCTACCCAAGGACACACGAGAGGGTGGTGGTCGATGGTGTTGTGCGTTGGTAGCTTGTATAGATAGAGTATAGAGTCTCACATATAGAGAATATGGAATAATGAGACTATAATATTCTTCTATATTCATAAGAATACAATAATAAAACAAAATAACAAAAATAACAAGGAATGAAAGGAAAGAAGCTTAAAAAAATGAAGCTCACAACATCCCACACTTGAAGCCTCTAGGTGGCTCACAAACCTCATTCAATAACCAACACATAATATAGATGGAACTGAAATGTTGGGGTTGTTCTTTAGAGGTCTGGACCCCTCACTTTGGTGTTTCCACCTCCTTGGATAGTTTGGATAGTCAAGATAATAGATAATGGATAAATAATATGGCCCTACCATTAGCCTTCTACATGTGCTTGTCATAGCTATCCAATGCATGAAATAACCTCTTAAATGACACCATAAAGAGTGGGCCCTAAAATTTAGCTCCAACTAAAAGAATGATTATGGAGAAAAGAATATGCACATTTTAATGCCATGTGCAATAGTTATTACATTCTCTTGTCATAAATTGCATTGCTACCCCCACTACAAGTCGTTTATTCAAAAAGGTTCAAGGATAGGAAATAAACATGGAGATCCATTCTTAAATCATAACCCTAACCCCAATTGAACATTAATCCTAAATTTAATTAAACTCTAAATCTAAATTTATTTGAATGCTAACCTTATCAGTTATAAAATCATAACCAAAATGAAGTTTAACCTTAACCCTTAATTTAACTATAACCATAATTGAAATATAATCCTAATTTAATCTTAATCATAATCCTATCTCTAATTCTAATTATGACCCTAATCATAATTCTAATTTTAACCCTAACCCTAACTATAACCTATTCATAATCTTATTTTAACACTAACCCTAACCCTAATTGAACCTTAGCCCTAAAACTAACCCTTAGTAATCCCTAACCCTAAACCTAATTAAAAGTTAACCATAGTTTAACCCTAACCCTTACCCTAACTAAAATATTTTCCCTTAGTTGAATCCTAACAATAATATATAATGTCATTCAATGTCTTCCAGTTCATGTTGCAATTGCTAATAGCTTATATATATTTAATAATATATATAGAATAAGCCTAGAGATATCCTTCTAGAGATTTTTTTTTTTTAATAAATTTATCACATTAAAGTGCAATAGGAACCTTGAGAAGGATATATATCAACTTATTCTATATACATTATTAAATATGTATAAGCTAGGGATCATTATTGAGAAAGATGACATAAAATTTAGATCGTGTTCCCTATATGCCCCTAATGACTATAGTGAAAAGATAGAATTGCAAATGGCAATAGAATCATAGTTCTCCTCTAAATTTGATCTTCATCCCATCCATGCAGACATTGTCTTTAATAATTATGAATGCATAAGAACCAAAAAAAAATTGCTACTTCCTTCTCAATGTCATCTTGTTGAGTGATGAGTATTGTAATTGTGTTATTTATATGATTAGGTAGATTAACAAATGCGGGCTATCCAACCCCTCCACCATTGATTAAAGGGAACATAAGGTTGGAGGATACTTTTTCAAACTATATAAATGAAAAAAGCAATGGATAGTTGAGGGAATGAAGATACTTTGAATCCCTATTGCAAGATGATCCATCAAATAAGGTTTGTAATGATAATGTGGTCATGATTAAGAGTCTTTAAGAAATTTATAGAATAAGAGAATCCAAAGATCACGAATAAGAGAAAATTGTACTAATTTAAGAATGGAGAGATGGTCCAAATTCTTCTTTCAAGTACCTCAGGAACAAATGACTGAACTATCTAAGATCAAGAAGAGATTAAAAACATATTATATAGGAAGATTTTCACCATAGAAGGTAGTGGGATAGGGAATTCTGCAAACATTGATTTAATTTATATTCTTATGCATACTTTTCCTCTACACATATAATTCAATTGGTGAAATTATTTTTTCTTATAATTGTTACTCCATTCAAAACTTTTTTAATTAAAAACAATAATAAACTTATAAAACATTCTCTTTTCATAAAAAAATTCTTCCATTGTAAAAAAAATACCAAAAAACAACCCACCATTATGAAATAGACTAATGTGAAATTCATTTTAAAAAGTCCTAAAGAGAGATTTTATTAAAAAACAAATTGTAATACATTAAGAAAAAATTTAAGTGACATGAGGTTTGAAGTCACTTCTTTTACCTAATAATTACCAATAATTGAATTCATAATCCTTCTCTCAATAAGAATTTTATAACGTTTATCTTCTGACGGTGATTTTACTTTATGTTTACGTCAAGGCATTCTTGTAGCACAAATAGTTAAGCTTTGGAAAAATGAAGACGCATTCATATTTATGAAGGCTACATTAAAAAATTACTATAGCAGTTATTTTATAATTATCTCGTGCCCATCTATCTATTCAAATTTTATAATTATCTTGTGCCCATCCATCTATTCAAAATTGACAATCTATTTATTTTGTTATTAATATTGAGTCTATATGTTACATGTAAATTTAATCATTGATAGAAAATAAGAAGATATTATCATAGTCACAAAGTAATATTTCTATTAAAAATGATGGATGCAATTTTGAGATAGTTATTTACAGGTATAAGAGGAGGTTGAATGAATAATTAAACAAATTCAAATATGATAAGAGGAGGTTGAATGAATAATTAAACAAATTCAAATATGATAAGGTTTAAGGTTTTGTTAGGGTTACGTTAAAATTTAATTAAGGTTAGAGTTTGGGTTTAGTTATGGTAAGGTTTACAATTCAATTAAGGTTAATGTTCAACTAGGGTTCATGGTTAAGATTAGATTCCAATTAGCATTAGAGATTTATTAAGGTGCAATTAAATTTAGAGTTATTGTAAGGGTTCAATTTAGTTTATAGTTTAATTAGAATTAGATTTTAAATAAAATTATAGCTAGGATAAAATTATGGTTATAATTAGGATTAGATTAAAGTTTAATTAGGGTTAAGGTTTAATAAGGATTACCATTTAAATTATATTAAAATCCAATCAAGGTAAAAAAGTGTTAGGATTTAATTAGGGTTAGGGTGTGGATTTAGTTAGAGTTGAGATTTAGTTAGGGTTAGGCTAAATTTATTGTCAAGGTTAAATTATAATTCATCTCGATCCTCAATTACACTTATGGTTCAATCAGGGTTAGGATAAGATTATGGGTATGATTCAATTATTGTTCATGTCAGAGCTTAATTAGCATTAAGATTAAGTTAGGGTTAGGGTTAGATTTAGAGTTTAACTAAAGTTAACATTTGATTATAATTTGGGTTAGGGATTAGTTAAAATTTTAATTAGGGCTCAATTATGACTATGATTGGGCTTCAATTACGATTAGGTATAAGGTTCAATTATTATTATTATTAGGGTTAAGGTTGGACTCAATTTAAAGTGAGGATTAAATTTGGGTTACTGTTAAGGTTACAATTAGGGTTCAAACATGACTATGGTTTATTTAGGATTGGGGTTCACTTATGATTATAGTTGAGATTTCAAGGGTTAGCACTAATGCTAGGGTTGGGGTTCAATTTGAATACAAATAGGGTTCAATTTAGGTTACGACTCAATTAAGATTAGGGCTAGGTTTAGGATTCAACTAGGGTTAGGATTAGTGTAAGGGTTTAATTAGGGTTAGGGTGAAGGTAAGGGTAAGCGTTATTTACAATGGTTATTTTTAAAATAGGATTAGGGTTAATGATTAATTGTGACCAGGATTAACATCACAATAAGTTTTAAATAGGGTTAGCAATAGGGTTGAAAAATGGTTAGAATTAATGTTAGATTAGGGTTAAATTTAGGGTTATAACTTTAATTAGAGATAGGTTTAGGGTTGGGGTTCAATTAGGATTAAATATAATATTATGTGATAATAGATTAATTTATTCAATGTCACCCATGTTGTGTTGCTAGCATATGTATATATTTAATTATATACATATAATATATGCCGTGAGATATTCTTTTAAATATGCCTATTTTCATCAATTTGGAAGGTGCAATAGCATAACATTTTTTCTATAATAGATATGAATGTCATTTTTTTGAATTTGGTTTTGTAACATCCATATATAGTGTTTGTAATTGGCTTTGTAATATTATCTTCAATATTTCATATTGTAATTTTGACATATGTCCATTGGATATTACATAACTTGTTGTATATGTAATGAAAATCAATTTTTTAAATTTTTGTTGGAAAGAGACTTTAATACCTAGTGCGTTAATATTTTTTAGAATTTTTTGAGTTCATGTTAAGTGAAAACCCTATATTCATAAGAAATAAAAAAAAAATATTAATGAAATTAAATATATTAAAAATTATAATTTTTGAAAAGATTATAATAAGGGATAAATATTTAAAAGAAAACAACTTCTAAATGAATTCATTTGACCCCCCAAAAGCTAATGTAAAATTGGTTTTCATCAGCATTTGATAGATGCAAAGGAGACTCCATTCCATGTATGATTTAGAAGTAGAGAGGTTCTATCCAAGAAATTTTCATCTAAGGGCCTTTGATATATCTCTCTTCAATTAATTATTTCAAATGGGACCTCTTAAAACTTAAATCATTATATTTTCTTAAAAAGGTATGATTTCAACAAAAATCATGATGTACGTAAAAGTGGTAACCAACATTTTGAGTTCAACCCTAATCCTATTTGAAACCTAACCATAATTTAACCATAACAATAAATCAAATATTTTTCTTTTAACCCTTATTAAACCCTAACCCTAGCCCTCACCAAATCCTATTTGTAAGCCTAAGCCTAAATGAGCCTTAGTCCTAACCCTCACATAGTGCTAAATCTAATTAAACCCTAACCATTCTTAAATCATAATCCTAACCCCAATCGAATATTAATCTTTAATTTAACATGAGGGTAAAAGCACAAAAGTGTGTCACGTTTCAGGCCAACTTATCAGTACAAGGGAATTTAAGTAATTCTAACTAAGAATTAATTTTAGTCAAACATATGGTCTATAGAGATTCATTATAGCTATGTAATATATGGGCCACAAATTTTCCAATTGGAATTGTCTACGAAATGTATATTTTATACCACTTTGGGTCTAATTACCATTTTTTAAAACTCGATCTTTCAACAACTCCTACCATTATAAATATATTTTTTGAAATGTAAAAATACCCTTTTATAGATCTATAATTAAATTTTACAAAATGTTTTAATAATTTAATTAGTTTTTTATATTTTATATTTATTTTTGGTGAATGTAGGTCATGAGCACTAAAATATAAGGTTTATTATCTTGTAAAGGAAAAATACTAAAATTTATTTTAAAATTTTGAAAAAAAAAATGCATTAGGGAAAAGAGTCTATGTGAAGATGATATAATTCTTTTATAATTTGGATAAATAATTAAGGAAAAAGGTGATGCCAAATGGAAAAAGTTATATTTCAGTACATCCAACTTTTCAAATTCATTGGAAAATATATATACATAAAAAATAGTTAAAAGTATATTTTTGTACTTAAGTTTTAAGTTATCAATATCCACAAAAAATTTGAAGAAAGAAAGGTAAAATTTAATATATAAAGTGTGACACCTTGTGTAACTTCAATTTCAACATTTTATCAACAACTAAATTATAGTGTTTACTTTATAAGAAAGTATATTCAAATAATTTTTTAATTTTTTTTTTAAATTATAAATATAAAATACACAAAAAATTATAAATTATTAGTTTATATCATTTAAAAATTCAAAATATATATTTTGAACTTTCTATTGATTCAATTAAAAAAGTTGAATTTGTTAGGTCCCGAAGGCAACTGAGAGGGGGGGGGGGGGGGTGTGAATCAGTTGCTCGGTATAAATTTAAACCAAAACAACTTAACCAAATTATTACTTAATACTGGTGAACCAGTTTGCTATACCGGTGGACAGTTTTAACAGATAAATGTAATACCGACAAAGAATAATGCATGAAACAAAAAGACAAAGTCATCCACAACACATAACACAAATATTTGTACGTGGAAACCTTGTAAGGGGAAAAACCATGGTGGGAAACCTTACCCACAATCAGATGATACTACTGCAGATAGTAAGTGTACATAAATGGGGTTTGCACATGCAGAAAGGCCAAGCGCCTAGAGCTCACTGCTCAAACACAAATAGGAGTCACACTGACTACAATTGGATGGTTAAATCCAATAAGAATGTACTACTCAAAGTAGCATCTTCATATGCTGGATTCAGTACCGGTGTAGTTCTGATATGCTTTCACAAAAACCTAGCTCCACCTTCAAATGATGTCTGTGTGTATAGCTCTGCTTAATTTCACATATACCTTCACACAATTCCTTTTTCGCATTCCACATTCGATCTTACAATTAAGATCTTACATTTATACCATTACCTAAGACCAATTTTAGTAGGTCTGCTTTTCAAGATATTATAATAAAATCATTTTATAAATAATACAATATTCGATGCAATAACCGATTGAACATGTCGGCTCAATGCATTTACAATAATAGTTAATCATCTCCATAGCGTGTCGTGCTGATCTGGAAAAGATAAGCCTGCTGGTGCATAACCTGGACCTATTTGCCGGTAATAACAAATATACAAATACGAATATGCTAATAAATAATTCTCCAAGATAAGATGTCAAACAATGTCTTCCACATTACCAAGTGTTTTCCATGCCATTCCAAGTGCCGATGATCATTATATCCTGCCGGTGTACCATATACCGGTGACTGTGCAAAAGTCACTTGCTGCCGGTGAATGTTGTTGGATCTCCAAAGTGCTAGAGTTTTAGTAGGTGTTGACATCAATGACAAAACCATACCAAAATACCAACAATCTCCCCCTTTGGCATTGATGGCAACACAAGATGGAAAAACCATCAAAAGTGCCAAAACAAAAATGCCAAATACAAAAAGCAACAATCTCCCTAAAGTAACAAGAGTTTCCTTATATTTTTCTGTACCAATCTCTCCCTAAAAGATAATGTGTTTTTCCATAGATATCACTCCCCCTTTGACATCAAATGCAAAAGTTGCAACAAAACCAAGTTCATATACAAAATACCAATCAATACAAATATACCAACTACTCCCCCTGTGAAGTAGCTTCCTCATCAAAGCAAGAGTAAGAATATTTCTCTATTAATTCTGCCGGTTGATGACATACATCAACTTTCTAAGTATCTACCGGTGGGGGTATGACCCCAAGCTGTTCTCTAAGAAATTCAAAAGTCTCCTTAGGCAAAGGTTTAGTGAAAATATCTGCAAGCTGTTCTTTAGTATTCACATAAACCAGTTTTATTTCTTTTGCTTCAACATTCTCCCTTAGAAAGTTCAATTTGATTGAAACATGTTTTATTTTAGAATGTAATACCGGATTCTTAGATATATCAATTGCTACTGTGTTGTCACAATAAATAGTTATAGGTTCCTTGCATTTTACCTTTAAATCTTTCAACATTTGTTTAAGCCATAGTACCTGTGTGCAGTTAGTTGCTGTTGCAACATATTCTGATTATGCTGTTGATAAAGATGTGCAACTTTGTTTCTTACTCAACCAAGAAACTAATCTACTTCCAAGAAAAAATGCTCTGCTGGTGGTGCTTTTTCTATCATTAATATCTCCTGCCCAATTTGCATCTGTGTATGCACATAGGTCAAAGTTTTCATCTCTAGGATACCATAATCCAAGATTTGTAGTGCCTTGTAAGTACCAAAAAATCTTTTTTACTGCTGATTCATGATTTTCTCTAGGATTACTCTGAAATCTTGAAACAATACATACTGCATTCATAATATCAGGTCTTGTTTGTGTCAAATACAATAAACCTCCTATCATAGATTTGTACCTTGTTGGATTAACAGGTGTAGATTCATCCCTTAAAGATAGTTTGTCATTTGTAGTCATAGGTGTGCTTACCGGTTTAGAGTTCTCCATCCCAAATTTCTTAAGTAACTCTTTTAAGTTTTTAGATTGACTCAAGAATATACCTTTGTCAGTTTGTGAAATCTGTAATCCCAAAAAGAATTTTATTTCACCAATCATAGAAATTTCAAATTATTGTTGCATTTTAATAGAAAAGTCTTTACACAATCCATCTTCTCCTCCAAAGATTATATCATCAACAAAAACTTCTATAGCCAAGATGTCATTATTAGTCACTTTATAGTATAAGTTACTGTCAGCATTACCTTTAGAAAAACCAATCTTCAAAAGATACTTATCCAATCTGGCATACCAAGCTCTTGGAGCTTGGTTCAATCCATACAAAGCTTTCCTTAACCTGCAAACCATATCTTTGTCATTTGTCAAATAAAATCCATCAGGTTGTTCAATGTAAACTTCCTCCACGAGATCTCCATTCAAAAATGCACATTTAATATCCATTTGGTATACTTTGTACTTCTTGTGTGCTGCAAAGGCCAAAAATAATCTAACTGCCTCAATTCTAGCTACCGGTGCAAAGGTTTCATTATAGTCAACTCCTTCTTTCTGAGAATATGCCTTACACACTAGTCTTTCTTTATTTCTGATAACCTTACCATCTTCATTAATTTTGTTTCCAAATACCCATTTTGTTCCAATTACATTTTTATCTTTAGGCCAGGGAACTAATGTCCAAGTGTTATTTTTCTTAATTTGTTCTAATTCTTCTTCCATAGATTTAGTCCAATATTTATCTTCACCTGCCTCATTAATTGATGATGGTTCAATCTGAGAAATAAGACATACCTCTTCATTTGCCAATCTTCCTCTTGTCATAACTCCTTTGTATTTGTTTCCAATTATCTGATCTTCAGAATGATTCAGTCTTACATATCGGGGTGTCTTTGTTTGTTGTTGTTCCTCAGTCACAGTGGAATTTTCAGATGATACCGGTGTAGCTGGATCTTCACTTTGTATCGGTGGATTTAATGTAGGTTCATTTGTTAGAATTTTTGTTGCTGGTTCAGAATCTATATACCTTGAAGTTCCTCTGAACTATTCATTAATCTTTACATTTGTACTCTCAACAATTTTTTGCAATCTCTTGTTAAAAAATCTATATGCTTTACTTTTAGATGAATAACCAAGAAATATTCCTTCATCACTTCTAGGATCAAATTTCCTAATGTACTCATATCTTCTAATGTAACATTTACTTCCAAATATTCTGAAATATTTAAGAGTAGGAGTAATACCAAACCATAATTCATGAGGGGTCTTACTGGTTTCACCTTTGATGTGAACTTTGTTGAATGTATAGACCGCTGTACTTACTGCCTCTCTCCAATATACATGTGGTAGATTTGCTTCTGATAACATACTTCTAGCCACATCCAAGATAGTTCTATTTTTCCTTTCAACAACTCCATTCTGCTGAGGTGTCCAAGGTGCTAATAGCTGTCTTATGATTCCATTCACTTCACAGAATATATTAAATTCCTTAGATGTAAATTCACCTTCTTGATTTGATCTTAAACATTTGATTTTCTTACCGGTTTCATTTTCAACCATTGCTTTGAACAATTTAAACTTTCCAAGTGCTTCTGATTTTTCTCTGAGAAAAGTAACCCAACACATTCTAGAATAGTCATCAATGATTAGCATGAAATATCTGTCACCTTGTAAGATTTTAGTTCTAGCTGGACCACATAAATCAGTATGAATTAAATCAAGAGCATTATTGGATTTTTCTGGAATACTTTTGAAACTAGCTCTAACTTGTTTTCCAAATTGACATTCCTTACATACTGTATTGTGAGGTTTGACAATTTTAGGTAAATCTCTAATTGCCTTGGTAGTACCGATTTTTACCATGCAATCAAAGTTTACATGACAGAGTCTCTTATGCCATAACCAACTTTCATCAATGTGTGCAATCAAGATTTTCTTTTCATTGTTATTCAAATGAAAGATATTACCTCTAGTCTGATTACTAGTTGCAATTTCTAAACCAGTTCTGTTCATGATTTTTCATTTTTCATTTTTGAATTGTAACTGAAATCCTTTCTCAACTAATTGACCAACACTCAAAAGATTATGTTTTAAACCTTCAACATAGTAAACATTGTTAGTGTTATGCTTACCATCAAGAGATATTGAACCCTTACCTTTGATTTGACAAGCTTTGTCATCTCCAAATCTTACTAAGCCACCATTATATTCTTCAAAGTTCAAGAATTTATCTTTATCTTTTGTCATATGATGTGAGCATCCAGAATCAATGATCCATTCATCCTTTACTTCAATTTTAGCTGCTAAGGCCTGCTCTACCAGTTGGACTACAAGTGCCAATTGATCTTTTGTTATAGCAATAAAAACCCATCCATTGTCTGTCGGATCTTCATCAGAATCATCAGTCATTCCTTCATCAACAACATAAGAAGATTTGTCTTTATTCTTCTTAAATCTGTATCTCTGATATTCAGGATAGGCTTGTATGTTCTTCTAGCTTCTTCTCTTAGCCTAGCATGTCTATCAGGGCATCTTGAAGCCATATGACCAATCTTATTGTAGTTAAAACATTTAAAGGGTGCTTTACCTTCATACTTACTTCCAACTAGACCTTTAGGCATTTTTCTTGCAAATAGTGCTTCAAGCTCTTCAAGTTCTTCATTTTCTTTCCTGCTTTCCTCAAGTTCTCTTGCATAAAAGGCTTTCCAATCAGATTTGTCAAATGATGATGCAGACAATGTTGATGCTTTGAAGGCTAAATCTGTCTTTTTAGTAGCAACAGGACCAAATTCCTCAATTTCAAAGGTTGAAAGTTTTCCAATCAATGTATCCCTAATTACTGATGTATTAGGCATTGTTCTTAACTCATTTATAGCAGTAACCTTCATTTTATATGCCAGTGGCAATCCTCTTAAAACTTTTGAAACAATTTCATCTTCACTTAAGGTTCCTCTACAACATTTGATACCCAAAACAATTTCATTTACTCTTTCCATAAAAGTAGAAATCCTTTCATCTTCTTCCATTTTTAGATTTTCATACCTGACCCGGAAGCTTTCAAGTTTTGCAATTTTGTCTGTTGAATCTCCTTCATTCAGTGTTTCCAAATGATCCCAAATAACTTTAGCAGTTGATCTGTCTGATAATCCCATAATTTGTTGATCTGTTAATGTGCTCAAAAGTGCTTCTCTTGCTTTGCAATCATTTTCCTCATCTTTAGTCAAGTTAGGTGGATTAGGCTGACTGCAAGTGGGAGAAGTATAGCCATTCATTGTAACATCCTAGATGTCCTTTCCAATGCAATTCAGATGTGTTTCCATTTTGATTTTCCATATGCCATAGTTGGTTCCATCAAGTTTAGGACTGTCCTTCCTGATATAGTTAGTAGACATTGGATCTCCTCAAGTTGTTAAACTTCTGCAAAAGAGGACTAGGCTCTGATACCAATTGTTAGGTCCCGGAGGCAATTGAGAGGGGGGGGGTTGAATCAGTTGCTCAATATAAATTTAAACCAAAACAACTTAACCAAATTATTACTTAATACTGGTGAACCAGTCTTTTATACCGGTGGATAGTTTTAATAGATAAATGTAATACCGATAAAGAATAATGCATGAAACAAAAAGACAAAGTCATCCACAACACATAACACCAATATTTGTACGTGGAAACCCTGTAAGGGGAAAAACCACGGTGGGAAACCTTACCCACAATCAGATGATACTACTACAGATAGTAAGTGTACATAAATGGGGTACGCACATGCAGAAAGGCCAAGCGCCTAGAGCTCACAGCTCAAGCACAAATGGGAGTCAGATTGACTACAATTGGATGGTTAAATCCCATAAGAATGTACTGCTCAAGGTAGCATCTTCATATGTTGGATTCAGTACTGGTGTAGTTCTGATATGCTTTCACAAAAACCTAGCTTCACCTTCAAATGATGTCTGCATGTATAGCTCTGCTTAATCTCACATATACCTTCACACAATTCCTTTTTTGCATTCCACATTCAATCTTACAATTAAGATCTTACATTTCTACCATTACCTAAGACCAATTTTAGTAGGTCGGATTTTCAAGATATTACAATAAAATCATTTTACAAATAATACAATATTCGATGCAATAACCGATTGAACATGTCGGCTCAATGCATTTACAACAACAATTTATCATCTCCATAGCGTGCCGTGCCGATGTAGAAAAGATAAGCCTGCTGGTGCATAACCTGGACCTATTTACCGGTAACAACAAATATGCAAATATGAATATGCTAATAAACAATTCTCCAAGATAAGATGTCAAACAATGTCTTCGACATTACCAAGTGTTTTCCATGCCATTCCAAGTGTCGGTGATCATTATATCCTGTCGGTGTACCATATACCGGTGACTGTGCAAAAGTCACTTGCTGCCGGTGAATGTTGCTGGATCTCCAAAGTGCAAGAGTTTTAGTAGGTGTTGACATTAATGACAAAACCATACCAAAATACCAACATAATCAACATTGACCATTTCCTTTATACAAGTGTCACACAACTTTGTTGTTTTACCCATGAAATAATTTTGAAATGGACTCTGTGAGCAATGGGAGAGAGCTATTGGAGATGGTGTTAGAGATGAGGATGTATTTGTTCTAGATAGATCTTGTTGTTTCATGGCTCAAGGATTGCTATCCTGTCAAGATTCATCTTGTGAAGATTGTCATCTAGTTTCCTTAAAATTTTTTGAAGAATTTGGTGTTGGAAGTGGGATCTCCTTGGAGGTTCAATTTGCGTAGAATGTCAATTCAAATTATTGAATTTGTGGGTCCTCTCCACCCTCGATTGAGACTGAGGATACTTCATCCCATGGTTGCTGGAAGGATTTGTTTGAAGAAGGTGGTTGCATCCCTGTGAATGAGGTGTTTTGAATCGGGTACTTGTCTGAACATTAAGGGCCCCTCTTTGAATCGATCACTGGTTAAAATGGAAAACTCCATGATTGGTAATCTCCTGAGAAGAAGGCTAGAGATTTCTATGGTTAGGAAATGGGCATGTTCTAAATGGTTGGTGAAGGGTAGTCTTCTATATTTGCACTCCTAAAAGGTATGTTTTGTTTCTCCTTTTTCTTCAAAGAATATTTTCTCTTGATTCTCTCTTCTAGGTCGTGATTCTTTGCTAAGCTTCACTTTCTTTTGTGTTAATGGCACCTGGGGTTAGAACCTAAACACCTTATGGGGCTATCCCTATGTGGGTCCACCTCCCTAACCTTCCCATTGAATTTTGGGACAAGCAGATTGTTAAAGGGAGTGCTAACTCTTTTGGATAGTTCATTTCTATGCACACTATAACTAAGCTTTTCTCTAGGTTGGTGTTTGTCCATTTTTGTGTTAATATGGTTCTAAGTTCACATTTTTCACTGTCTACTAAGTTGAAGTCTCATATAGGTTCATGGACTTAGTCAATTGATTATGAGAATTTCACCCCCTTCTATTAGCTATTCTCTTTTGTTGAGTATCTTAGAATTCATCATTAGAAAGGTATCCAAAATGGGTATAATCCTAAGTCGGAAGGTAAAGATTTGATGCACTCCTCTTCAAAGGGGGATGGTGGTTCTAGTTCTTCCTCCTCTCCAAGTTTGTGGTGAAAGGTGATGAATAGGTCTGTGGTTCCTATGCCTCAAAAGGAGGTCAATTCCTCTCTCTTTGGTTCATTGTTTGCCCCATGACTCTTTGTCTTGGGTCATGCACTCTCCTTAATACGTTTCATTGGAAGTGGTGTTATCTTTGTAGAATTCTCCTTTGGATATAGGCCCTCATCTCTCTTATGGTCCTCTGGATTCAAATCCCTCCTCCTTGATTTTGGATATTGTCCCTTATGTGAAACCATAATTCTTCAAAGGGTTTCCTCCTATGTTGGACTTCCATTTGGCTATTCCTAATATAATGAATACTTTTAGTGAGTATGTTTCCTTTTCTACTCTAGTGGTGAACACATTGGGTATATTGCTACGAACCCCTTCAATGTTTGGGTCCTGATTTGAATCCCCTTCTAAGACCCTTAGGAAATTGATAGACATGGAAAGAGATTCCAAGGAGGGAATATTTTTTACTAGGGATGTAAGGCAACTTCAAGCGACTAAGGATGTGGATAATGGTATCCAGATTACCCTCAAGTACCTTAGCTCCTGATCTTGAAATAAATTATTATCCTTTCTTGTAATAGTAGGGGACTAAATGGTTCCCATTACTATATTTTGGTGAATAATCTAGTGAAAGAGATGAAGCTGGATATCCTACTACTTTAGGAAACTAAAATGAATTTTGATGCCTTTTTAAAGGTTAGTAATTTCATTAATTCATTTTCTAGTGTAATTGCAAAGAGTGCTAAAGGTTCTTTAAGTGGTTTGGTGAATATTTGGAAACCAAAAAATCTTACGAGGGTCCTTAAGAGCCAAGATAAACACTCACAAATCATTTCTTTCTTTAATGATGCTACTAATTTGGTATGGACCTTAACAAATGTCTATGATTTGAATAATCTTGTCACTAGGAGGATTTTCTAGTCTACCCTTCTTTCGGCTCTAATATCGCTTAATGATAATAATTGGATGCTAATGGGATATTTTAACTCCCCCCTCTACCCCTCCAAAAAATGGGGTGGTTCTTTTGATTTCTCTAATTGTATGCTGGATCTCCATGAATTTGTATTAGACGGGGGTTTGATTTATTTGGAGTTGTTAGGCTTTAAGTATACTTGGTATAACCTTTGTTTTGGTGTGGGTTTAATCTAGGTTAGATTGGATAAATTGGATAGATGCTTACTCTCTACTTTATGTAACATCTTTAGCTTTTTCTCCTTGTCTTGTAACATTTGGTCAAGATTTGATCACTATCATATCATTCTCAAGTGGGATTATTTTAAGCCACAAAGGTTATTCCCCTTTCGTTTTGAGTACATGTGGAGCTATAACCCAAATCTGAAGGACCTTATTGCTAACTGGTGGAGCTAGCATGTCTCAGAAACTACCATGTTTTGGGTGGGTAGCAAAATTAAACTCCTTAGAAAGAACCTTCAGAGTTGGAGCAAGTCCTGCTTTTGTAACATATTTCACCAGAAGGAGGAACTTAAAGCTAAAGTTCAATCTGTTCAACTAGAGATAGAACACTTGGGTGCTTCTCAAGAAAGGGTCTGCAAAGAAAAATCTTTGTTATTAGACCTTAATAACCTTTTTCAAAAAGAATAAATGTATTGGATGCAGAGATCTCATATCCAATGGATCAAGGAGGGGGATAAAAATATTGTTATTCCATTATTCTACCTCTGGAATCTAGAATAGGAATAAAATTAAGATGCTTGTTAGAGAGGATGGTACCTATCTTTTAGAGGAGGAATATATTTAAAAGGAAGTCGTTGCTTTCATTTCCTCCCTACTCAACCTCACCATCAAGATGGCTAGGTGGATGACACTATAAAATGACTACTCGAGGTTTTATCACTGGAAAGGAAATTCTCCAAGGAGGAATTGAAGGTGGAATTTTTCTCTTTGGGCCCATTTAAATCATTGGGCCCTAATGGATTTCCCCCTTCTTCCAAGAGTTTTGGGACATTGTCAACAAGGATGTCACTTTAGTAGCTCGTAAATTATTCTCTTCAGTTAGCCTTCTTAAAGATATTAACCACATGTACATTGTACTTCTTCCAAAGAAAATACATGTCAACTCTATGTCTAAGTTTGGACCCATCATTCCTCCAACACTCTTTATAAGATTTTTGCCAAAATCTTAGTTAATAGATTTTAAGCCCCTACTAGTTAAGCTGATTCATGACCATTAAAAAGAATCTGTGCCTGGTCAACACATCTCAGACACTATTATGTTGGTTTATGAATCCCTTCACTTTATGGAGAATAGTAAGAAGGAATGTATGCTCCTCAAATTGGACATTTTCAAAGCTTACGATAGGGTGTCTTGGCCTTTCCTAGAGCATGTCTGGTGTAGGGGCACTTAGCAATTTTTGTTGAGTTTTTTTATAGGATGTTGGAATCATGTTTTTAGTTTTGTAATAAGGCCAAGAGGACATTGAGTGTGTGATCAAATGATTTTAAGGGCCCTAAGAGTCTTTGTTTGACCAATGTTGGCTTGTGAGCTCTTAAGGGTGCTAGGTAGAGCACTTAATAGGAAAGTTGTTTTTGGGTTAATGTAGGTTGGTTGATGTTGTTTTGAGATGGTTAAGATCATATGAGTCATTTGAGAGTGACCAAGTTTGGGTTTGAAAAAAGTTTCTCACCTAGGCAACAAATTGCAAAAGTTGCAAAAGTTGCTCATAACAACTTTGCAACATTTTCATATACCAATGGCTAGTTGGTTGTCACTGTTGGTTATGAGCATGTACATAACTACTCCAAGGATAGTATAAGGATTGGAAAGACTAATGATAAATGGTTGTTGTTTTTTTGTTGAAGATCTGAAAGAAAATAAACAAGTTTTGGTTTCCCATTGGGTGTGTTCTACCGAGTTTTTATTGTTCTTTGCAAGTTGTACGACCTGTACAGATTGGCACGTCCAACATAGGGTCATGGATTGATAGAAAACTTTCTTACCTTCATTTTATTTTTGATTAGGAGTCTTGAAGTGTTGTAGTTTGTGAATAAACTTCATTTTGTTGCAGGTTAGGTTCAAGAGCCCTAAAAACCAGGGTTTTGAGAGAAAATGGATCCAACCTAATGTTCCAGGGTGGATATCCTCTCTGAAACCTTGTGGAATGTTAGGTTGCATTGTATTATATGTTTTATTTTTTGTTTTGAGATAGCGAAAGCCAAATTGAATATTTTCCACCATACCCTAAGCTTGGCATGTTGAGTTGGCAAGCGTTGGGAATCATGGATAATAGACCCTAATTGGGTGAATCCGGTGGGTGGAGATGAAGTATGATTGGATTGTAATACCATGTGGAGGTACAAAAATTCAATCAACATTAGTTCACAAAGGCAATTAGATCAGTGAATGAGTTTTGACCAATCCCTATTTTTAAGTCCTAGAAAGGGGCAATTAGGTCTAATTAACTGGCAAGGGTTAGATATGCTAATGAAAAAACCCACCTCCAGTTTTGAGATATTGTGTGTAAACCCCAAAGTGGTGTCTATAATATAAAATATTTAATAGGGTTGTTAAGGAATTTTAGTAGATAAATGCACAATACGCCACTGACAGGGCTACTAGAATTAGGTCTTCGGTTAGGCCTAAAAGTATAGTTTGTTTGTAAAAAACCTAACTGGTAAGTGTCAAAGCTCATGAGTAAGGAATAAGGTTGGGAATCATTCCAAAATAATCCATCCTAATGTGTGTAGTCTAGGGAATGAATATACTATGGTAGAGGGGTTGAACTTTTCGGTTGAGTGTGAAAGGGAGTGGAAAAACAAGGTCTCCTAACCAAGAAAATGAAACTCACAAAACAAAAATTACTTATCCTAGCATAAGGAACTTGGGAAGGTTAGAGAGGGTAAGTCTTGCAGACCCTTAGAGGGTGTGATGTGTAGAATCATTGGATGGTTCTTATGTAGTTTGGAGGATATACCTAGACAAGGTAGCACAAACCGGTGAGAGACAACTCACTCTACATGAGATTGGTATCAGAGCCAATTGATTGAACAAAGTGGTGTATATCAGACCTAGAGGTAGATTCAGTAGCCAACAACATGACACCAAAGGAAATGAGCCAAGAGGCCATCAGGAAGTTGGTCCAAGACACGCTTAGTGAAGCCTGGGAAAAAAAAACCTAGAAAGGCAAGGGAAAAGTCACTGAATGGGGTGATGAAACTGATGATGAAGATGCAAATGTGATATGAGTGATAACCAAAAAGAAGGAGTTGGATAAAGATCAATAGGTCTTCTTGGATTCCCTCAAGTCACTCAATAAAGACAACATAGAAGGTTTACCTATCTACAATGGAAGCCTAAATGGAGAAGAGTTATTGGATTGGATTAAAGCCTTGAACAATCATTTTGAATACAAGGAAGTTGCAGAAGAAAAGAGGGTCAATTTGACCAAGTCAAGATTGAAGGGTGTATACACCTAAAAATGGTCTGAAGATAATTAATTGAATAAGAAATTATTCAATTAATCTCCCTCCCCAATTTAATTGAGTTCATCAACAATTTGATTAAATCCTCCCCTTTTCATCTACTTATTAATAAATCTAAGGATTTATTTAATAGGTTCATTTCAATAACTCCCTTTGATTAATTAATTCAAATTAATTAATTCTTCCCCATCAAATTCATTTCTTCTAATCCTCTAATTAATTAAAACAAATCAATTTATGAATTGTTGAGAATTAATTAGTCTTTTCCTATTATTCAAATTTTTAAATTCAAATTACCCACATGCCTCCTAACTTTTAACCACCTAACCTAACCCCTTCTAAACCTAACTCATTCCATCTAACCCTAGGTTTAATTAAACCTACCTTAGCTTGCACATTCTAACATCCTTATCCTAACCTCTTATGGTGTAGATACTCACCCCTTGAGACACATGGCATTCTTGGGCCACATGTCCCCTCTCTTGGAAGCCTCTTGACACTTGTCACCATAGAGATGACAAATGTTCCCTTTCATCCAACCTCTTTTCCAACCTCCTCCAATTTCACCATGGATATCTTCAGACTTAATCTTGACCATTGATTCTTGCCACCTCACCCCTAGCCTTGGAAATCCTATAAATAGACCCTATTTTGGAGCAATAAGGATCCCATCTCATTTGCATTTCAGGAATTGTTACTATAGGCATATGCAATCTTAGTTTATCATTTGAGCATTGTTGTCATAGGTTAATTGCATTATTTTAGTATATTTTCTAGCATAATAATGGAATCAAGTAGCTTAATCATTATCATTGCTAGCTTAAATGCATCATTTATCATTTAAATCCTTCATCTAGGTGTATTCAAGTCACTAAAACTGCCTAACTAGATCTGAGAGAAAATTCATACTCACATTTATTAGGAGGCGATAGATCGCTTAGCTATGGTTTATCTTTCTTTGCTTTAAATTCATTAACCATGCTTGTAAAGATCTATTGAGTGTTTTGTGTTGCAGCTGCAGGAATACACTTCACAGGCAGAACATTTTGGCGCCCACCGTGGGGCCCAAAAACTCATTTTTGGCCTCTTGAACATCATCAAATCTTTATCTCTGCCGGGTCTAAATCAGAAGTTCGTACGAGTCACTTTATGGCCTAATATGACATACTTTGTGAGAAAGAACGACAAAAGATCCTAACTCGTACGAGTCTTTAGGAATATTTCAGTTTTGTACGACCTCTCATCCTGACTCGTATGGTCTCAGAAAGGCACTTGTACGGTTAGGTAAATAGTGTCATATGACACTCTGCTTCTGTGTTTTTAAAATTGATCATATTTTAAGGGTTTAATGCTTTAATTGATTACTACTAATGCTAACCTTGGTCTTTTTGTGAGTTCTTTGGTAGCCTAACTAGTTTTTGTAGGACGATTGTCGAAGATACACTAGCCAAAGACTTATTTCAACCAAACACATCATGACTACTAATGTGTCTATTTTGCAGGTTGCCTAGGAGGACTCAACTAAACTCTATGTCTTCTTTAATCTTTCTAGGCACACTTGTCTTTTTGGCTAAAAATGAACAATCATGTATTATGTGTTTTTGATGATAGGCGAGTATTCTCTCACCTTTCTTAGGTGATCAGAAAGCTAGACTCATCATTTCCTTTCATTAGTGCATATCTTTAGCAGGCCTACCCTCCTGAGGAGCTAATAACTCTTAGCCATTAAGGTCGGTGAGAGGGGAACGACCTAAGTGGGAATGCTTAATGCCAAATAATCCAACCCACTATAAAATAAATGTGATTTGATGAAAATCAAGTCAATGGTAGTGCTCGGGAATAGCTCTCCTCCATACCTTCGGGTATATCAAACCTTGGTTTTCAAGGCTGGGAGACCTCTTAATTGAGTATTATACCCCGATGCACTGAACGGATCCCTTACTAGTTCTGGTTAAATTAGAAGCTACTTGATTCACCTCTGAAAGGGTGATAATATTTGTGCAAGAGAGATAGTAACTCTCCCAAGACACTTTCCATATCGTGCCCCCATTAGCATTTGGAGTTGAATAATACGGTGTTGAGAATCCATTGCATGAGACTTAGCGGTCGTATTCTGATTAGCTATTGGGTGTGTACCTAAGTTTGCAAGAAAAGGTTTTCTCTCTCAGCCAATTTCCTTAGGGTTTAGCATGCTTGGAGTCACTTATCACGTCATGTGTTTGGTATGTATTCATCCCTAAATGGAAAAATTAGACATCTAGAACTGGAAAACATAAGCAAAACATCAAAATTTGGCAAAACAATTTTTTTTTTTTATCTCTGCTCCATTCTCTGTCGTACGAGTTAGGTTCTCTGTTGTACTGTTTGGTGATTTTTCGTATGAGGTTAACATTTTGTCGTATATTTTAGAAAGAAATCTCATACGAAACTGAGCTTTTTACATGAAATTTCTGATTTGTCGTTTGGTCTTGTATCTCTTGTCATTTGGGGCTGTATTCTGTTGTACGAGTCTCTATTTTTATCAGTCCATAGATGTCGCTTTGCATGACTTTTTTGGATCTGTCATTCTTGCTTGATCAATTAAAGTAATCATAAACACCCGGTTATCTATCGCTTTGTGCTTTGATTGTCTCCTTTGTTTGCTTGGTCAAGTTATCATCCATCAAATCAGACTTTAAAACATAAACACCTCAAGATTTTCTAGTGCTCACCCTCAACAAGTTCAAGATCTAAACATCTGAAAGTGCATTATCACCCTCTTTGGCAAATTGATCACTCAAACAGAGTTTCTCATCAGGATCTATCATCCTTTATCATGAAACTGAAATTTTTGGCCAGGATAATCTTGTCCCACATCATAGGATATATCGTTCCTACTGGACTTGTTTTTTATCAAATCATCATCATTGCACTCCTAAACCGAAGATCGAAAAAATTGCAAACCTTTAAACACTTGAACCATCTTTTTGTGTCATATCGTGCTATCATATTTACATTGACAATTGATCACTTATCTAAACAACTTTTGGACAATCGAATTCTAGCACAATAAATAACACATGTGTATGCCCGTTCTAACTAGAGCTCAGAGATGAAGGATCACAGAGATGAAAATTGAAACATTGGAAATAACTATAATCATGGAACATGAAGATGAAATACAAGTTGAAGGAGAAATAATAGAACAAAATATCAGAGAGAAAAAAAGATCCTCAATTCGAAAAATTTATGCAGAAATTGTTGGAGGAAGAAAAAGAAAAATATTTCCTAATGTTAGCCAAATCTAGTGCTACACTCCCCCAAGATTTTGATGTAAACAAATTGACACAAAAGAAAAGTGATCCTCCTCCTAATAACAAACAATATGAGGATATCTTTGGTCTCAAAATGAATGAAACGTCAATTCCTAGTAACACCAGAACCAATGAAGAAACTTCCACACCCAAAAGAGATGAAGTAGAAATTTTGAATAACATTCTATCCAATGAGGATACAAGAAGGGGTAGAGATGATACAAGAAGAGATCAAGATCCTCCTAGAATACAAAATCATGGTTATGCGAAAACAAATTATGTTGATAATCCTATCACAACTCTTACGCAACAACTACAAACATTGCAAACACAAATTCAAGATATGCAAAGAGGGAATGTTAGACGATACACACTTCAAGAAATCTTTCCTTATCCATTCGACATAAATCTAAACATGATACCATTTCCTATAGGTTTTGAAACTCCTAGATATGAAAGATATGATGGAAGCACTGACCCTCAAGATCATATATGAGAATTTTGCACAATGAGTATGGAGTTTGCACATGAGGATACCTACTTGATGAGATTATTTCCGAAAAGCTTAACTAGACTAGCTATGGAATGGTTCTCCAAACTTCCACCTGGAATCAAATCATTCTCAGACTTGGTGGATAAGTTTGTTTCATAATAATCTTACAACCAACAACATGAAATAATAATGCTAGACCTATGTAATGCCAAACAAAAGAGTGGAGAACCTTTCATGATATTTTTACATAGATGGAGATGGTTAGCTTCACGGTATCCTCGTACAGTGTCAGATTATGAAAAAATGGACATATTCATCAACAGCTTAAATGATCAAATGAGTTATTACTTAAAAATGCAAGGAAATCAAAGTTTTGGAAAAATGATTGATAATAGAATCAGAATGGAGGAAGCCATGATAAATAAAAGTGAATTGAAAATATACAAAGGAGTCCATCCTCCTAACAACAACAATAACAACAATCACAATGATAAGCCAAAGTTTTGGAATAGAAATCGAAATGTCGTCAATGATGGAATATTAGATAACAATAATATGAAACCAAAGCAACCGGTTTTTAATTTATCTACTCACTCAACAGTGGCTCAGGAAAACAACAATCACCAAAGAGCAACTATCAAAACTTTCTTTCGAAGACAATTTACAAACATTGGTGAACCCCTGGGGTCAGCATTAAAAATGCTTATCACAAAAAAATTGATCACTTTGCCAGAAGAAAGGAACTACAAACCTAAAATAAAACCACCTTGGTGGAATGATAACCATTATTGTGATTTCCATCAAAACAAAGGACATCACACAGATAATTGTCAGAAGTTGAAACATGTCATACAAGATTTGATTGATAATTGAGTAATAACTGTGGATGGACATACAACAAATGAATCTCATACAACTTTTAAAACTCCACTTCCAAACTATGAGAAAGTGAATCATCAACAACAAACAATGGTAAAGGTAAAGCGAAGGTAAACTACGCTCATACATATGACAATGTGGTGAATGTGATTGTAGTTAAAGAAAAACAAAATCAAGACCACACTCATGCTATCATAAGAAGCAAAACCAAACTTGTTTTGCTAGGTCCTACAACTAACACGTCATCCACTACCAAACAATACAATCTAGTGGAGCACTTCCAGAAAACACCTACACAAATATCCATCTTAGAACTTTTAAAGCTTTCACCTGCACACAAATAAATTCTAGAAAGAGCATTAATCGATACAACAGTATCCAAAGATCTTGATATCGATCAATTCCAAACCATGGTGGGATACCTTACAACCCCTCACTGCTTATCATTTACTGAAGAAGATGACATGTCCTTGCATCATCCCCACAATACTCCTTTGCATATTGAAGTCCGCATTCACAAAACACGTGTTAAACGTGTTCTAATAGACGGTGGAGCTGGCCCAAATATTTGTTCATTAAGTCTTGTTCATGCCTTGGGATATTTAGAAGATTCAGTTGATGTCCAGAAAAGGATCACCATAAAAGCTTATGATGAAGAATAATGTTCCTCTAAGGGAATTGTGATACTACCCATCAGAGTGGAACCTTTGCAGAAAGACATAGCATGCCAAGTTCTAGACTTGGAATTATCATATAATGTACTCTTGGGGAGACCATGGATACATGACTTGCAAGATGTCCCATCAACATATCATTAGTGTGTCAAATTTCCCTACAATGGACAAGAAATCACAATCTCTGCAGATTCAAATCCATTTCAATACTGCAGCAATCTAAAAATGGCTCAAGAAGTCATTGTTCCTCATAACAGGGAGGCATCATCTTCGAACACACAATCCAAGGAACAATCATTTGCCTCTATCTTATCAAGTATGGAAAAACAAATGCGGCTAATAGATAGAGAGAATGAAGAATATTTAATATCACAATTATCACTTTCTCCTAAATCCTTTGGAAAACCATCAAACTCTAAACAACAACCCATTGTAAAACATCATCCGATATTTGGTGGAGCATTTGTTAGTGCTGGAACCTTATCAGAGGAGCCAGAAGACAAAGATATGCTACAGTGGCTATACAAAGATGAAGAAGTTCAACAAAAGGTCAACAATGTCAGAATACCTACAGAAAAATATGGAAAAGGATCCAACATTCTTCAAAGGATAGGATACACTAGAATAGGTCCTATAGGAAAAAGAAAAGAAGGTATCTCAGAACCTATTCAGCCTCATACTCAACAGACTACATAAAAAATAGGCTTAGGGTATGGACAAGTCACTCTACCGGAAAATGTATCTTTTAGTCAACAACAAGAGGAATATGAAAACATACAAGAACAACTGGCAATTGAAAGGGAAGAAAAATCAGCTAAGCAACAAGCACAAGCAAACACGAAATGGGAAAAGAAGCAAGCTTCAAATCAACAAGAAAAACAAACTAAAAGAACCTCTCAAGGAGCATTAAATATCAATCAAAACAAACATGAACCTAATATTAATCAAGGAGAGCTCATAGCAAGATTGACAAAACTCAATCTCAGTCTAGAAGAAGTTGAATATGAAAGCAGAAAAAACATAGCCAGAAAAGCAGAAGAAATGCTATATGACAAAATTTGTAGATTGCAAGCTGCAAGTGATACAAATTCTAATGAATGGGAATGGGATTCCTATCACTCTGAAGAATCAACTGAAGAAAATTGCTTTGAAGAAGATGTAGGAGTCTATGTAGTTCACACGTATGTAGGACAAACGTTAGGAACTAGTTCACTTGAATTAGAATCACATTTTGTTGACTTGGACTTTATCGAGGACGATCATGAGTTTCTTATGCTAGGTCATTCTGATGAGACTACTGTTCTAGACATTGACATACATATTGAAAACTTTGATACATCTATCATGACCCTTGATATCCTCGAAACATCCCAACCTGAAGACCCCCTACCTCTAATCCGCCCCGAACTTATTGACTGGGAAAATGAAGGACATACTGCCATTGATACCTTTCCAAATGACCATGCTATATCTATATATCTTAATACAATCAAACCTGTAACAACTCTCACCAGGAATTTCAACAATGCATCTTCCAGTCAAGTGGGTGCCAAATCTCCTAGTCACAAAAATGAAAATAAAGAAAACAATATCAGGTCTAATGCTGAAAACCATTTCTTGGCAACATTAGATCGAGAAAAAGTAAAAACAAAGGACACATCTAATGGTGAAAACCTCCTTGTGGCACCCTAAGATGGGAGATTTGACACTTTAACTAAGCACTATCAAGAAAGGTCATCCATTTTGATCGAACCAACAGAGGCAGTTAACATTGGCACAACATAACAACCAAAGATTCTTCATCTAGCAACTTCTTTGTCCGAGCAAGAAATGCAACAATGTATAGAATTTTTCAAATGAAGGCAAATCAATTTTGCCTGGTCCTATGCAGACATGCTAGGGTTGGATCTAGAGCTTATTATGCATCACTTAAATGTTAATCCAGGAGCCAAACCAGTTAAAAAGAAGTTACAGAAGATGCATCCTCATATCGCTCTTCTAGTCAAGGCAAAACTAAAGAAATTATTGGACGTCAGATTCATCAGACCGATAGCTTATCCTCAATGGGTATCCAACATCGTTCCTATTTCAAAACTATTTAAATGCATCAAAATATGCACAGACTTCAGAGATCTTAATAACGCATGTCCAAAGGATGACTTTCCTTTGCCTAACATTGACATCATTGTAGATTTAACTATTGGAAACTCCATGTTTTCTTTAATGGATGGTTTCTCCAGATATAATCAGATCAAAATAGCACCAAAAGATCAAGAAAAGACAACCTTCACATGTCCATGGAGTAATTTCTATTGGAAAGTCATTCCTTTTGGACTAAAGAACATCGGTGCTACATATCAAAGAGCTATGACAACTATATCTAATGACATGATGCATACATTCATGGAAGACTATGTCGATGACATCTTGGCTAAATCATACAATAGAGAAGAACATATAGAGATATTGGAAAGGATCTTTGATCGATTAGAATAGTACAAGCAACGACTAAACCCTACGAAATGTACTTTTGGTGTTACTTCAGGAAAGCTATTGGGATACATTATTTCAGCTAGAGGTATCAAAGTAGATCCAGCTAAGGTTAAAGAAATCATGGAAATGGCCTCTCCCAAGAATATAAATCAACTAAGATCACTCCAAGGACGACTCCAGTCAATCAGAAGATTTTTGGCTCAACTAGTAGATAAATCTCAACCATTTACACATCTATTGCACAAACATGTTAATTTCAAGTGAGACCACCAATGTGAGGACACATTCAACAAGATCAAGGCATATCTCATGCAACCACCCTTTCTAATGTCACCAATTCCAGGAAAACCATTATTACTCTATGTATCAACTACCGAAGCATCATTAGGAGTTTTGCTCGTACAATAGGATAATGAAGGAAAAGAACAAGCCATCGACTACATCAGTAGAACACTAGTGGGATACGAGATCAACTATTACCCAATAGAAAAAGCATGCTTGATTGTAGCTTTTGCTTCTCAAAAATTACAACACTATCTACTATCTCACTCCATCAAGTTAATGGCTAAAATTGATCCAGTAAATTATTTGCTCAGCAAGGCCACATTGACAAGATGATTAGCAAAATGGATCATGATTTTAAGCGAGTTTGATATTGAGTATGTTGACAAAAAATCTATCAAGGGACAAGTTATTGCAGACCAACTAGCAGAGACACCACTTCAAGATAATCATCCTTTACACATTGAGTTTCTTGATGCTGATATCCTAACAGTCACCACAAAAACATGGCAATTATACTTTGATGGTTCATATACACAACACGGATCAGGAGCAGGTATTCTATTCATTACACCACAAGGTCATACAATCCCAAAAGCATACAAAAATGGCTTTCCATGCACCAATAATACAACAGAATATGAAGCTTTGGTAACAGGTATCAAAATGGCTATAGAATAGAAAATTACACAACTACAAGTCAAGATTGAAGGGATTAGCCCTAGTGTGGTGGAACATGAAGCAAGAAGAAAGAAAACAAACCAAGAGAAAGAAGATCATATCCTGAGAGAGAATGAAGACCAGAATTAAAACTCAATTCCTACCTATAGATTATCAGGTGCAGATGCACAAGAAGTTGCAAAATTTGAAACAACGAGAAATGGATGTGACCACTTATACAGAGGATTTAAAAAAACTTACCCTAAGAGATAGGAAAAAAGAGGAAGAAGTGGAGAAGGTTGAAAGGTAATTAAATGGCCTTAGACAAAACATTCAAGATGAGATAAGCATGATAGCACTTGAAATAGTCCATACATGTGTTTAGTTAGCCTTGAGAGTAGAAGATAAGATCAAAAAGAAAGGTGAACATAATCAAAGGGGTAGAGGTGGTAGAGATAATAGAGGAAGAGGCACCTTTGGAAGGGGATATAATCCTAGAAATAATGAAGAAGGAAATCAATCAGAGAATGGTGCTGATAACTCTAACAAAGGAGGACAGTTTAGAGGCAACTCTAGAGGGAGAAATAACTATAGAGGCACATTTGGCAATTCGGGAAGAGGAACCACAATAGTCACTGGAAAATGCTACGATTGTCATCAATTGAGGAATACCATGAACCTTTGTCTTGAAAAAACTTCAAGCTCTCACATGGGAGACAGGATAAATTAGTTGGTGCAAGAGGAGGATTGTCAAAGTGTTACCTCACCAATCAGCAAGGTTGGACCAGTCCTAGAGGGAGAGAATATGATGCTAAGAAGGACCTTGTTGAATGTACCACAATCCAAAGAACCTACACAAAGGAAGACACTTTCCAAAACCATTTACAAATATAATGATAACATTTGTAAAGTTATAGTAGATTTAGGGTCTATTGAGAATATTGTAGCAGTAGAGATGGTAGACAAACTAAAATTGAAAAGGTTGCCACATACCACTCCCTATAAGGTGTCTTGGTTGAGTAAGGGTTAGCATGTTCTTGTAGATGAGAAAAAATTGGTAGATTTTGAAATAGGAGATTACAAGGATAAAGAATTTGTTGGGAAAAATGGTGTCTCAACCTTGCATTTATGTGAGGTTACTATTTATAGTAAGTTTTTATTTGAGCACAAAATGGTGCGAAACTCTCCCTGAAGCTTCTGGTTGGCTAGATAAGCATTCCGGTAAAGTTGCGTCGCAAGGTCATAGCTAGTTTTGAAGATATTAAAGTTTTCATCTTGGAGGGGTGCAATAAAATGTTTAAACTTAATTTTGGGGACTTTAGAGGCTCCGAAACACCCTGAAAAGTGGCCGTAACCGGCGAAGCCGGTTACGAGGTGATAGAGCACTTCGCGAGCTTTCCGGCGCTTCAAACGGTTCGTCAATCGGACACCCGGTTCTCAAGTTATGGCCTCCGGAAGTTTGTACTCTTGAAATAGGAAAAATAATTTCTATCGAATACATAAATGAGCTGTAAAAAGGGAGCGACACGTGTTGATGTGTGCTTTAACATGTCATAGGGCATCTAGAAGGGAGATAAGGTCGGCTACACCTTATTGGGTGGTTTTAGCCCATGGTTTTGTAATACCGTTTGACGGTTTCTTGTATTGTATCTCCTATTTATGAGGTGTGTGAGATAGAGGTTGAGAGTAAGAGTCCTATGGCTATTGAGTTGCCTCTGAATCTCTGATTAATGGTACTCCTGTGAAGAGCTTGCTCTGCAAGTATTTTGTAATCTGTTTTTGATTGCTGAATAAAATATTGAGCTGCTTTTGGAGGGTGGGGTTTTTCTCCCGAAAGGGTTTTCTCCACGTAAATCATTGTGTTGTGGTATGAATGCTATTATATCTATTTTCTATAACTGTTGTAATGATCTGAAAAAGTTTTGCATTACCCTCCTCTCAAGGTTAGTGTAGGAAGTTGTTTCCGCTACTTAACTTCCTTACAGAATTATGTGACATATTACCCATGGATGCATGTCACTTGCTATCAGAATGACCTTGGTAGTATGATGTCAAAGCCATACATGATGGGGACAAGAATTCCTATGTTATCACCAAGGAGGGTAGAAAGTTTCAAATGGATTCCTTGATTGATCAGGGTGAAGAAAGACATGTTGGATCAAGTGTTATGTTTCTTAGTGGGAAAGAGTTCTTGAAGTTGTTGAAGCATGAAGGGAACCAATGATGTGCTCTCATAGTGAAATCCAAAGAAGAGACAAAGACTGAAACCAAACTGGTGATACCTCAAGAGATACAGACCTTATTAGACCGGTATAAAGACATAGTTGTCAATGAGATACTGGAAGCCTTACCCCCTATGAGAGATGTTAACCATCAGATAGACCTCATACCTGGTTCAAATTTTCCAAACAAATCTGCTTATAAAATGACACCTACTCAAAATGAGGAAATAGCAAAGCAAGTGTAGGAATTGCTAGATAAGGGGTTGACAAAGAAGAGTTTAAGTCCATGTGCAGTGCCTACTATTTTGGCACCTAAGAAAGATGGCAAGTGGAGGATGTGCATTGATTCAAGGCCCATCAAAAAAATCATAATTAGATACCAGTTTCCAATGCCAAGGATTGAGGATCTAATGGACTACCTAAGAGGAGCTTGCTACTTCTCCAAGGTGGATTTGAAATTAGGTGATCATCAAATTAGGATCAGACCTGGTGATGAATGGAAGATAGACTTCAAAACAAATGAAGGATTCTATGAATGGTTGGTGATGCCGTTTGGGCTCACAAATGCACCTAGCACCTTCATGAGAATCAAGAATGAAGCTCATGTATAATTCATTGGTAAATTTGTCATTGGGTGAATTCACAATACTAGTTCCCACTTTTTGACCAATTTTGACACTTTATGAATATTTTGAAAAAAACCTTCACTTTCCGACACCTATAACTTTTAAACCATTAAGAATTTGAAGATGATATAAACTAGTGGTTTTTAATATCTTGTTTGTAGATTCTAAATATATTTTTTTCAAGTTTGTTTGAATGAAATTTTATTGATTTTTCCATCTCCCTCAAAAAGTAGTTTTTTACAGCAAACAACATTTTTTAAGAGTGATGTGTATCCCGAAATGCATAATTTTTTTTCTATAAATGATAAAAACTTAATTAATTCAAAATTTGGTTTGTAACATCAATACCCAGGGCATGCAGTTGGTTTGATAGTGATATGTTGAATATTTTTCATTTTATTAAGTTTGAAGTTCGAGTAATTATAATTTAGATATAGGTGTACGTTTGAACACATAACTTGTTCTATATATATGAAAATTCAATTTTCTTTTTTTTGTTAGAAAGAAAACATCAATACCTAGTGCATAGATATTTTTCAGAATTTTTTTGAATTAGTTTACTATTTTTTCCAATGCATTGAACAAAGAAGCTCATGTTCGGTGAAAAACCTACATTCATAAGAAATAAAATAAAAATATATTAATGAAATTAAATATATTAAAAGTTATACTATTTGGAAATCTTATAATAAGGACTAAATACTTAAAAAACAAAAACTTTTAAATGAATTAATTTGACCCCCCAAAAGCTAATGTAAAATTGGTTTTTTATCAGCATTTGATACATGCAAAGGAGACTCCATTGCAAGTATGATTTAGAAGTGGAGAGGTTCTATCCAATAAATTTTGATCTAAGAGCCTTTGATTTAACTCTCTTCAATTAATTACTTAAAATGAGACCTCTTAAAGCTTAAATCATTATATATTTTTTTAAATGTATGATTTCAGAAAAAATCAGGACGTACCAAAAAGTGGGAACCAGCTTTGTGAGTTCACCCCATTGTTTCTCTTGATGACATTCTGATTTTTAGCAAGTCAAAGAAGGATCATGTCAAACATCTGAATGAAATTTTGAGGAAGATACATCAGGAAAAGTTGACGATCAACTTGGATAAATGTGACCTTTTCAAAAATAAATTGGTGTATCTTGGTTTTGTAGTTTCTCAAGGTTTTTTAAAAATGGATCCATCAAAAGTGGAAGCAATAGTGAATTGGCCTACTCCTAAGTCAATAGGAGATGTAAGAATTTTCCATGGTTTATCTTCTTTTAATAGGAAATTCATTAGAGGTTTTAGCCATGTGTGTCAACCTATCTTGAACACCATCAAAGGTGGGAAAAAATGTTAGTTTAAGTGGACTAGTGCAGCAGACAAGGGGTTCAAGTTGTTAAAACAAAAGGTAGAAGAAATCCCTTACCTTAAGCTCCCTGATTTCAATCATCTCTTCACTGTGGAGTGTGATGCCAACAACTTGGCTATAGGGGCCATTTTAAGCCAAGAGGGTCACCTGATTGCATTTTTCTCTGAGAATCCCAATGAGGCAAAACAAAAGTATTATACCTATGATCTAGAGTCATATGTCATGGTGCAAGAACTCAAGAAGTGGTGAAATTATGTGTTACCTAAAGAGTTCATAGTTTACATTGATAATCATGCACTTAGTTTTTTGAATGGGTAGGAGAAATTGAATTGAAGACACCTCAAGTGGGTGAGTATTTGCAGGCTTACACCTTTTCCATAAAGCACAAGAAAGGAGTCACCAACAAGGTAGCAAACACCTGAAGTAGAAGGGTTCTAATCATCCAAGAAGTACAAATACAAAGTGTAAGGTTAAATGACCTCAAAAACTCTACGAAGGTGACAAAGATTTTGGTGAAGCATATGATGTTTTATCAAATTTTTCTAATGCTTGCCATGTTGCCTATTCTGATTTTATGTTGTAGGAAGGCTTATTTTTTAAAGGACACCTACTTTTCATACCATAGTTCTCTATGAGAATGAGAGACAATATCATCAAGGAGAAGAATCAAGGAAGTCTAAGTGGACATTTTTGTCTTGACAAGACCTTAGAGTGGGTTGGAAGGTTCTACCATTGGCCTAAACTAAAATAAGATGTTAGAAGGTTTGTAGAGAAATGTTCCATTTGTCAGAGGGCTAAGGGTACCTCCAACAAAATAGGTTTATATCAGCCTCTTATCATACCAACAAGGCCATGGGAGTGTGTGAGTGTGGACTTTGTTCTTGGTTTACCTAGAAATCCAAGAGGACATGATGGTGTCTACGTCATAGTGGATATATTTAGCAAGATGGCACACTTTGTGCCTTTCAAATACACTAATGATGCCTCCTACATAGCAGGGTTGTTACTCAAAGAGATTATAAGGATCCATGGTTTACCACTTAGTATTGTGAGTGGTAGAGACACAAAATTTGTGAGCCACTTTTGGCAAACCTTGTGGAAGAAACTTGGTACTAACCTCTCTTTTTCATTTGCATACCATCCACAATATGATGGTCAAACTAAATTGTTTAATAGGTCCTTGGGTAATCTACTAAGATGTCTCACCAAATAGCATGGTCAAGTTTGGGATCTAGTATTGGGACAAGAAGAGTATGCCTACAATGACTCTGTCAATAGGAGCATAGGACAAAGTCCATTTGAGATTGTATATGGATGTCATCCAAGGGTATCTTAGAACTTAAAGACCTCAAATTTCTATGGACAATAGGAGTTCTCAAGGTGAAAACTTTGCAGAGGATATAAAGGAGATCCATGAACAAGTCAAGAAGACATTGCAACAGAATAATGAGAAATACAAGATGCAAGCCAACAAAACAAGAAGAGAAGTACACTACAAGGTAGGTGATCTGGTCATGGCCTATCTAAGAAAGGAGAGACTCCCTAACAGGAATCATAGTAAGCTATGTATGAAGATGATTGGACCTCTTAAGGTTGTGCATAAGTATGACAACAATGCCCATATGGTGGAACTACCACCAAACTTGGGAATATCACCAATCTTTAATGTATCTGATTTGTTCCAATATATAGGAACTCAGTCAATTGTAAATCAAGAAGAGTCTACTGCTACTGAAGATGTAGATTGGGTACAAGACCTACCTCCAAGCCAACCGGTGACATTGGATTGCATTTTGGATTCCAATATTGTCAAAAGGACTAGGAAAGGATTCTATAGAGGCTACTTAGTTAAATGGACAGGTCTCCCTGACTCTGAAGCTACATGGATGTCTGAAGGAGATATACTACAACATGGAACCACTATTCAAGCCCTATCCACTCAAGGGACTTGAGTTCTTCCTACCCTAGGAGTATGGTGTAGGGGCACTTAGCAGTTTTTGTTGAGTTTGTTTCCAGGATTTTGGAATCATGTTTTTAGTTTTCTAATAAGGCCAAGAGGCCATTGAGTGTGTGCTCAAATGATTGTAAGGGCCCTAGGATACTTTGTTTGACCAATGTTGGCTTGTGAGCTCTTAAGGGTGCTAGGTAGAGCACTTAATAGGAAAGTGTTTTTTGGTTAATGTAGGAGGGTTGATATTGTTTTGAGATTGTTAAGGTCATATGAGTCATTTGAGAGTGACCAAGTTTGGGTTTGGGAAAAGTTTCTCACCTATGCAACAAATTGCAAAAGTTGCAAAAGTTGCTCATAGCAACTTTGCAACATTTTCATACACCAACGGCTAGTTGCTTGTCAGAGTTGGTTATGAGCATGTGTAACTACTCCAAGGCAAGTATAAGGCTTAGAAATACCGATGATAAATGGTTTTTATTGTTGTTGTTGAAGATCTGAAAGTAAATAAACAAGTTTTGGCTTCCCATTGGGTGTGTTCTACCGAGTTTTTGTTGTTCTTTGCAAGTTGTACGACCTGTACAGATTGACATGTCCAAGACAAGATCATGGATTTCTAGACTAGTGTTGTAGTCTTGAAGTGTTACCTTCTTTTTTGTTTTTTATTTGGAGTCTTGAAGTGTTGTAGCTTATTAATAAACTTGATTTTGTTGCAAGCAGGTTTAAGAGCCCTTAAAACTAGGGTTTTGAGAGCAAAATGGATCCAACCTAACGTTCCAAGGTGGATATCCTCTTTGAAAACTTGTGGAATGTTAGGTTGCATTGTATACTATGTTTTATTTTTGGTTTTGAGACAGGGGAAGGCAAATAAAATATTTTCCATCATACCCTAAGCTTGGCACGTTGAGTTGGCAAGCGTCAGGAATAATGGATAACAGACCCTAATTGGGTGAATCCGGTGGGTGGAGATGAAGTATGATTGGATTGGAATACCATTTGGAGGTACAATAATTAAATCAACATCAGTTCACAAATGCAATCGGACCGGTGAAGGAGTTTTGACAAATGCCTATTTTTAAGGCCTAGAAAGGGGCAATTAGGTCTAATTAACTGGCAAGGGTTAGATATGCTAATGAAAAAACACACCTCTGATTTTGAGATATTGTAAGTAAATCCAAAAAGGGTGTCTATAATTTAAAATATTTCATAAGGTTTTTAAGGAAGGTTAGTAGATAAATCCACAATATCCCGTTGACTGGGCTACTGGAATTAGGTCTCTGGTTAGGCCTAAAATTGCAGTTTGTTTGTAGAAAACCAAACCGGTAAGTGTCAAAGCTCTTGAGTAAGGAATAGGGTTGATAATCCTTCCAAAATAATCCATCCTAACATGTGTGGTCTAGGGAATGAAGATCCTCTGGTAGAGGGGTTGAACTCTCCGATTGGGTGTGAAAGGGAGTGGGAAAACAAGGTCTCCTAACCAGGAAAATGAAACTCACAAAACAACAAGTTCTTATACTAGAATAAGGACCTTGGGAAGTTCAGAGAGGGTACATCTTGCAGAGCCTTCAAGGGTATAAGGTGTAGAATCATTGGATGGTTCTTGTGTAGCTTGGAAGAGATACCTAGACAAGGTTGCATAAACCAGTGAGAGACAACTCACTCTACATCAATGTCCTTTTCAAATTTGGGTTTGAGGGAGATTTTGAAGTAGATCAAGACCTACTTTAGATCTTCTATGTTCTTTATTTTGGTCAATGGTTTCCTTTAAGGATACTTCATTTCTTTGGGTGGTCTGAGATAGGGTGATCTTGTGTCCCCCTATCTCTTCACCCTTATGACAGATATGTTGGATATGAAGTTTGATAAGGAAAATTTGTATGGGCCTTTCAAAGGAATCAACCCGTCCTCTTCCTTGTTTGTTATTTTCCATCAACAATTTGTTGATGACACCCTCCTATTGGGAAATGCTTCTATGGCTGAAGCTAAAGGTTGGTCCTCAATTATCTCAAACTATGCCTTTGTTTTGGGGCAAGTTATCAATCTTGGCAAGAGTGCTCTATTTTTTATGAATTCTGCTATTCGCATTTAGAGTTGGATTGCTCGAGTTTTGGGTTGTTAGATTGTCTTCTTCCTTCACACCTATCTAGGACTACCTCTTACGACAAGTAAATGAGAACTCTATTTTTTGAACCTCCTTAAGGAAATTTAAAAAAATATTGCAAGTTGGAAGGGGTATTTTCTTAGCCAAGGAATCTCTCCAAAGATCTGCAATTTACCTCCTATCCTCATTTCATATCCCAATAGCCTAGGTAAAATAATTAGATCAAACTCAAAAAATATATCTTTGGTCGAGAGTTGACTCAGAAATAAAATTTCCTTAGAGGAATGCAATACTATTTTCTCAAACAAATTGAATGGTAGCCTAGGTATAAGAGAATCCAAATCCCTCAATCTTGATGGCTAAGATTTGATGAAAATCCATTAAAGGAGTGGAGGATTGGATGAAGGTAATTTCAAACAAATATCTCAATGGCAGGAGTGGTATTTCCTTCCTATGTCAGAAGGATATCCCAAGAGGCTCTCACATTTGGAACAATGTGGTTAAAAAAAATCTTTGATTTAGGAGGGCTTGTTATGACAAGTTGGTGTTGGAAAAAACACTAGATTCTAGGTTGACCCTCAAATTTTCTCTTGCTCTTTAAGAAGGCATCTTGTTTACTCATCTTTGAAATAGGTGTTGTTGAATAAGTTGGTTGTTCTCTTGGTTAGCTACTAGATACCTCGATCCTTTCTTCTATCTTGGAGATTATTTGCTAATGAGTTTTCACTCCCCTTTAGAGCTGTTAATTTTGAATTTCTTAGGATCCTTAGGTCGTTGAGATCCCTCAATCTTGACATTGTTGACAATGCAATTGGGGTCCCTTCTAAAGATGGGACTTCCTCGATTAAATCTAGGTTCAAGCTCCTTGTTCCTTCCTTAAGATTGTTCTTTAAATGGTCACTATTATGAAAATCAAACTATCCTAAAGATAAGTTTATTTTGGTAAACTTCTGGCATAAATTTTTTTTTATTGACAATCTTCAAAAAAAATGGTTCTATGTTGTGAAAAAATGTGTTATGTGAAGAAGTAGAGGAAAGTATTGATCACCTTCTATTCAATTGTATGTATGCCTAGTAGATTAGACAATATATATCTATCTCATTTATTTTTTCTTGGGTATGGAATACATGCCCCAAGGAGACCTCTTTATCTTGGTCTCCTCCCTCCTCCCATCCCGTTACTTCGGAGCTCTAGTGGCAGAATTTTTTCACACTAGTTAGTTTCTTTAGAAGGAACATAATAATATAATTTTCAAGGATCAAAAGTCCCCATGGAAGGTCCTTTCTAGTGTCACTATCAATAAAGTTAAGGAGAATATGAAGGACTTGTTAGAATTAGGGATCACTGAGAGGGGGGGGGGGGTGAATCAGTGATCCACTGGAATTTAAATCCACAAAATTATTCTTTATCCACTGGTTATAAATGTATAGCAAAAAAGGAGATAAACATGTAACAAAGAAAACACAAATCTACAACACTAGAATTTTTACGTGGAAACCCGAAAAAAGAAAAACCATGGTGGGGATGGAACCCATAATATTCATATACTATGTCCAGGAGTACATAAATATTTCATACATGGGGAATGCACTTGCATTCAGACTCACTTCCTAGAGCTCATTGCTTAGTTAAAATTTCCCAGAAGGCTACAACCTTCAGGGAAGTCTCACTAACTTACAATTTTATTACAATGAGGAAATACAAAGGAATGAACTCTCAAGTAGCATCTGAATATGCAATAATGAGTTTTGGTTAAGCACTAAATCTTTGACTATTTTTTCTCTACTAAATACTCTATCTTTATCTCAGCCAACTACCAGATTGTCTGTCAACCAAATGCACACATGAAACTGCACTCAATCGTACCAAAGATAATCACCACATCAAGAACACATGGAAAATCAATTGCCAATTCAATCCTATATATCTGGTCTTAACACAAAAGCAATCTCCTTTAAGTCAGCTTCAAGAAGTGTAACCTGTAGCTCCAAGCCGACTTCAATATTGAACAAAACATAGCACAAGATCAAAATATTATAATCACATGCTTCCTAAGGTTCTTCCCAATCACTGAGATCACAAAAAAAATCATCAAAAACACCACAACCATCAGAAATCATTCTGGATAAAAAAAATACTAAAATACCATGTTTTACCTGTTAACTACCTACCAGTTAACTCCATCTTCCAAATAGGATGAATCACAACCACTAGATCGAATCACCAAGAACATTTTCCATTACTGACAACCCTAGATAAATAAGCAACTACTGAAAGTCACCTGAAATGACCGAATGAGTGTCAATTGCCAACAATCTTCTCCTTTGGCATTGATGACAATACCTATGAAAAATGTCTAAGTGTTGAAACTTGTACACCGGATGAAAGAATAAAATAATTCTAAGGATAAAATTATTCTAAGGCTCCCCTTACATCAAGAATCCAAGAATCTTCATTACACCAGGCTATACACTCCATACATACAATCAATCTGTATAGTTTTTACCTTATCTCTCCTCCTTTGACAACAATGCCAAAGATAGGGTGTGCATCAAAATTGCCTATACATATATACACATTCACTAGATGATAGAATCTATACATGTTTCAGTATATCTACATATGCCATCTTAAGGAACCCAAGATATGTGTTCCATATTTCTTGCAACTTCTCCAAAATTGAAACAAAACCATTCAAAATATAAGCATGAAATTCTATAGCTCCAATATCAGTAGGAGTCTCCTGAGACATGTTCTGAATATAGTCCATCTTATGATACACTAAGGTGTCCAACTGGGGACCAATTAGGTTTCAGAGTGCACTTGTCTGTCTGATCATCCTCTCCTTCTCCTTCTCAAAATTCCTAATTTGCTCGGTAATATTCAAAATTTGTCCTTCATTACTACCAGTTAAGTTAGTTGTAGGATCATAATTCTAAGAAATATGAGCTAACTATCCTCTATAATTATCTATATGCTTGTCTATCTCAGTAGTAAAATTGGTCAAAATTAGATGACATAAATTTAATCACCTTCTGGTAAGGCCTCATCAATTAGTTTTAACTCCTTGTCTAGTTGGGCCTTATGATTGCTAATCATTTGCAAAAATGTTTGGACTTTAGCATCTTTAAATTTCTCCATAGCTTGATGGGTTGATGCCTTTGTAAAAGAATCAAACTGGGTGGATATATGATCAATTAAGTTCTGAAGCTTACTAGATGGACTGGTGTTTGCATCAAGTTGCAGTTTTAGTACCACCTGTTCCAAAAATTTAACCAATTTTTCAATGAGTCTCTTCTCCTTAGATTCTGACTATGCTAACTCCTGACTAGCTTGTGCCTAAAGAGCAGCAACAACTATCATTCTTTCTTCCAGAGATATTTTATTGAAAGGTTTATCAAAACTGATGTTGAACTGTGAGAAACTCCCTTGGCTTTGGATTTTTACTATGTCAATTGCCACAAGGATCAAAGTCTCCATTGTCTTACCCTTTCCTTTATTTGGTTCTTCCTGTTTCTCTTCTTCCTTCTCCTTAGCCTCAACCGGTTTGGATTTGACTTCTTTAGGTGCCTCCTGTGCAGCGGTGTCACCACTTGGTGCACCATCCTCTACCTCTATTGATTTTTCATTCTTTTTTGTAGGCTCAACCTCAACAAAATCTACAATTTGTTGCTTAACAACATCTTGAGTATCTTACTCTTTATTTACATCATTAACCGAAGGATTTTCTGACTGAGTGGTTTCATCTTGTGAGATATTTTTTGCAAGTCGATTCTTAGTAAGAAACTTCTTCCAGATTTCACTGGTTTCTCTCCTTATTTCTCCAACTTGGCTAACCATAAGCTTGTTGACTCTGTGCTTGCTCCTGAATTCCTTTTTATTTGCTAACAAAATTAATCCATCAATTTTCTCTATAGTGATACTGGTGCACTGATTAACTAGTTCACTCTCCTTTATTTCTCTATCCATTTGGCTAGCAGATTTTCTCCTATCATCAATTAAGCTGTACAAATATTTGGGAAGATATTTTTCTAATTCAATCAATACTTAACTAAATACATCCATGTACAGAATTACAACTTCCTCATTTTTCCATTGATCCTTATCATCCATATTCGCATAATATATAAAGATGTTCTTCAAATTTCCATCTTTAATAATTTCATCCATCAACTCTTGAATAGACAAAGGAGGAATAATATGATACTCTATTTTAGAAGTCTTCATCTTACTGAACTCTATAGCCTCATCCAGGTCTGATTTTGTCTTCTTTCCTCTCTTGGGTTTTCCTACCAGTATAGGATCAAATATTGCCTTCTTCTCCTTTGGCTCTTTCTTCTCACCACTAGACTGGGGTTTCCGAATCACTCTAGAAAATTCTCCTTTCTTCGGTGCCTTGGGAATGTCTGTATCAGATTCAGTTTTAGATTACACCAGAGAAACTGCTACATATTCTCTTTGAGGTTTTTGCTTCTTCCTCATAACACCTTTACCCTTAGCAGATGCACCAAAGGGTTAAACTTCAATAGGAGGTGTCTTCACCGGAGTGGGAGAAGGTCCTATCACCTTCACCTTAACTAGAGTAGGTATAGTCTTTTGTTTCTTTTCTTTCTCAACCACATCCCTCGTAACTCTAGCAACTTTAACTCTCTCCCGACGATGTCCTTCATCGACAAGAATGTCTTCTACAATCTTTGTAACCTTCCTCTTCCTTTCCAGTTCGAAGAACTTGGAGTGCAACTCCATTGATTTCTCCTTACAGGTCTCAAACATTTCCTCTTTGGTATCTACCAGAGCTTGTAACAAATGTTGTACATAGGCATCCAAAGTAGCTCCACAGGCCTCATACCCCATAGGCAATATCCATATCATGCGGGGTTGAACTGCCTCCATAAGACATTCATCCCTATTCACCATAAAGAAGGTTGTCCCCTCATATTTCTTTACAATTTCTTTGGGGATTCTGACTCTCTATTTCATTTTGTCCTGAAAAGTTTTAAAGAAAGCCCACAAAGAAGCATTGTGATTATCCTTGTTGCCAAGTCTGTCAAGCCCTACTTTACTTGTTGAGCCATTAGCCTGTCAAAATCCCATTATACTCTTCTAGTTCTGGGGATCTGATTCATGAAATAGAGCACCAAACATATAATCAAAGAATCAAATTTGAAGACATGCTTATTATCCTATTTAATTTTGTTCAGATTTATCAACTCCTCCAATAGAACACTGCACAGGTTAGAATGACCATCGTCTTTGACAATTCGATAGGCTACATGATGAGCACTACCAGATATCGAATTCAGTTTGTTAGACTGGTATATCATGTAGCCAATCACCATTTTCATAAATTTGATATTATCCTCTTTTATTGTGTTGATCTTCATAAATCATCTGTCAAACTCTACATCGGTTAGTTTATTCATAGTAGGGTTTGTGACCTTCCATAAACCTGGCTTCTCACCATTTAGTTTAAGTAGGTTAATGCCCTAATCATATCAGCAGTGATCTTGTATGGTTGGTCAATCCATAAAAAATCAGCATGGATCCTGCTTAACACATACCTTACCCATTCCTTATCATCGAACGTCATATAGTTTACAAATTGTGTGAAACCCTTTCTTTGTAGCTGTGCAAATTCTAGCTTAGGGTTGTATTATTCCCTGCATACCTAACCCCCATTAGTTTCCTTGTGTTGAAAATACGGGTCCCTTTTTTTTGGCTTTCTATTGCTTTGTTCTTGTAGTTTTGCTTGAAAATATCAGAACCTTACAACTTCAAAGTTCCAAGGTCTCCTTTGTTTGTTTTTTAGCTTTGTTCTATCTTAGAACCCCAGAGTCCCGAGGTGGGTGTTTATTTGTTTGTGCACAACCCAGGAACCCCGGATCCCCGGAGTCCCAAAGTTGTTCCTTGTCCTTTTGTTGAAGCCTCAGAACTTCGGGGTCCTGAAGTTTCAAGTTCTTTGTGTGTTTTTTTGTTTGCCACCCCTAAACCTCGGAGTCCTGAGGTCTCTTGTGTCTTTTACCTCAGAACCTCAGAGTCCTGAGCTCTTTTGTTTGTTTTGCATGTTTTTTTGATTCACCTCGGAACCCCGGAGTCCCGAGGTGGATTTTGTTGTCTTTTATTTGCCACCCTAGAGTCCCAAGGTCTTGTTTAAGGCGATTGTACATATGAATTTGGGGGGGGGGGGTATAAACAAGAAGAATGAACTTTTCTAAGTTCATTTGTGCATTCAACTTTCTCAGAGCTCCTAGCTGTGACCTCCCGACTTCGCACCTCCGTGTTGTCGAGTGTCTTGTATGGTTTTCTCACTAGGTTGGCAAAATTTCTTGCTCCTTGTGATTTCATTTTTAGATCTTGTTGATTTGTTAGTTTTATTGTTTTTCTTTTTCTTTTTTTTTTTCTTTTTTTTTGTTTTTGCGTGCCCTAGTTTTTCACCCCGGATCCCTAGAGTTTTGGGCTGGGTAGTTTTTCCCCTCAACCCTAGAACTCTAGAACCCTAGAGTCCTGAGGTTGATTTCATTCATTGTGCTTAGTTATCCCAGAACCCCCTGAACCTTGGAGTTTTGGATCAGCACATTTTTGGAGAGAAATACCTCATACCTAAAAAACCCAGAACCCTAGAGTCCTGAGGTCCTTTCTTTTTGGGTCATTGTGTTTTAACCCCGGATCCTTGGAGTTCCAAAATATCTTTTGGATGCCTTGCTAATCTACCCCGGAACCCCGAAACCCGAAGGTCCTGAAGTCAACTTTTTCTATCTACGTCGGAACCCTAGAACCCTGGAGCTCCAAGACTCTATTCATTTTATCCACCTCAGAACCCCAAAGTTCCAGAGTTTGTTTATCAAGCCCATCCAGCCTGGAACCCCAGAACCCTAGAGTTCTGAGGTCACTTGTCTAATAAGGGAGTTATCTACCTGGGATTCCCGAGTTGGATGATGTTATTAATGTTTTTATGCAATGGATTAATTCTTGGCTCTTTCTTGCATATTAAAGTGTTTAGATGGACCCAACTTCCAGCAAGAGAAGCAAGGAGATAGACAAACTTCCCATGATAATGAAGTACCAATATCATGGATAGGTGTATGTGTCGAATATGGATAATCAGATTAAGTGGGTAACAGATACAAAGATAGGGCATGTTGAGATAGAGGATATTAAAACACAATTGGAAAAACCAAGGCCAGAGGCCCCGTTGAGAAGGATCAAGAGATCAAGCTTGGTGGATGCAACTATCTTCCCATACTTAGTACAATCTCCTGAGTTTATGATGACTGTTGCACAATCATACGATGCGGATACAAGAAAGTGTATGGATGCTCAGGGTAGGACGATGATCGACTTGTCTCCAGATATGTTGGGATTTGTGTTTGGCATCGCTGTAAGGGATGAAGTACTCCTTACCACTAAAGAAGAAGCCCTTGGAGTATGGAACAATAATTTTACTTCAAATAAGAGACACATGAATGAAAACTAGTTAGAGGAAGAGAGAAAAACAGGGATAGAGGCCACAAATGTGTTGAGGGTAGATTATAGGGAACCACAGAGGGATTTGATCATCATGCCGAGAAAGGCCTTTGACAAGCCAGATTACAAGAATTTCCATCCCTGGATGTTCCAATTCATGACCACCATCCTCATAGGGAAGCAATACTTTGACTGGGCCCAAATCCTCTTTGACAACATCCGTAAATAGATGATGGAAGCACATCAAACAGAGAAGTTTTGTTTCACTTCCTATATCATTTGGGTGGCTTCCCGGGTAGGTAATTTCCCAGGATTACAAGTAGAAGGCCAACTAGGAGACGAGGAAGGTCAAAAGAAAGTTTGGGAATATTACTCACAACTCCCTCTAAATAATGCAAAGGTGCACTTTAAGAGAATCAACAATGCCTTGCTCTTCCATGTTATCATTAAACTCATAGGTGATACATGATACAAAATAAGCCCTGAAGCAATGGCAACCATCCAAGAATGGGCATGCTGGTTCATTCAAAACCAACGTTCTACATACATACAGGTCAATGGGTTTACAAGGAACTCGATGCTATTGCCAAGATATTGAAATGACCGCATCATTTTGTTAGAGTATGTCAGGTAACTGCTCGACCTCCAATCCCTATTATTATCAAAACACAAGGCACAGATAGACTTCTCAATTTCAATTGGATATTTTCTTGTTCAAAAATCCAGGTAGGAAAGAGGGCACAATAGGAGCTCAAAGATTTAAACCTTTAAGATTTTGATTATGCAAGGGAGTATTATGATCCCTATGGAAAGATTAAAGAAACCATGCCTAAGGCATATGAGGGGCACAAGCCCAGATTGGGGTATTTTTGGGCGAATCTCCTAAATAGTTTTGAGGTGAGTGAAAAGAATTATTATAAACTATCGGTGCCACATATTAGGGATTTTGAAATAGAAACTAATCTCCTCAAAGAGATGAGGGATGATGGGGAACTATTAGACTCTATATATAAAGAACAATAAATTGATAAAAGGCCTCTCTCTCCTATAAGGTGGTCAACACATGAAGATTTATATATAGACCGAGTAACCTAAGCAGTTTCCAATAGGACTAGACAATGGCTTAGTTTGAGGGTTAGGCCAAGCGCTTCAAAGGGAATCATAAGGAATCCACATTAGGTGTACCCCAATCAAGGGCCCCAAAAAACAAGGTCTAGTTCTATGAAGAATACATCCACTGACCTGGATGAAGTAGCTAATCCTGAAGAAAGTACCGATGAATTGATAAAAAATCTTCATGTGAAGATGAGAAAATCATAACTATTAAAAAAGGTTGCTGACTTTGGAGTGAGAGACGGGGCAGGTGCCTGTGCCACTAGCAGAGGTTCTTCTAGTAAGAACAACAATAAAAAAAAATTTGGGAGAAGGTACTGAGGAGAAAGAAGAACAACAAAAGATAGATGAAAGTGCACAATCTCCCCCTTTTGACACAATAGGTGCACCCACTCAGCCTCCATCTTCAGCCGCAACACAAGCCCCACTTACTACTCCCCCAATTCCACCACTAGGTGATACGACAATAGTGCCTCCCAGGACACATGCATTTAGGCCTACCATGGAAACTATAAGTGTCCATAATATTGAGACAGACTTAGACCAAGAGGAGGAATAGGGAGAAGAAGAATAGCTACTTGGAGGGGAGAGAGAACAAAATGAGGCTAAGGATCTGTTGAATGAAAGATTAATCTTAACTCCTAATGACCAGGAGGATCTCCTAAAAGATATAGCTATCAAGAAAGGTACAAAGGAAATGGATAAAGGTGGTAGGGCATTTGGAGAGGAGGTCAGTGATAAGTTGGGAGAGTTGCACAGGAAACAATAGTTAAACAATGATATAGCTCTCCAGTTTGTTCCTTCTCACCAAATTGCTCCACCTCAGGGTCCTAAACACATAGGAGCAGAAGAGAAAGATGAAGCAGAGGAATAGTCAAATGTGCACATTATGACCACCAACATAGTGCCACAAGAAGGGGAAAAAGATAAGGATATGCCACAATGGTTGGAATTCACCTTCAAGAGGAAGAAGAGGAAAGTAGCATTACAAAAGGCTACACTACAATGGGAAATCACAAAGGAACCAAGGAAAGTTAAGAAACCCAGGACTGTGCACCATATTTCGAGGACAAGTTCAGGTGAAGTGGTTGTAGATGTGGTTTCTCCTCTATAGACACAAGGTCAGAGCTCCCTAAAGTATCAAGTACCTCAGGTAAAACTGGGTAAGCAGACAAAGTGGGGGGACTTAGATACTTTATAACTAACTACCAATGTCATCAAGGGACAAATGGAGAGAGAATATACCTCTCATGCTAAGGTCAAAGAACAACTAGAGAAGTACAATAAATTGTTAGTAGAAATGGGTAAGCCATTAGATACTTGCAAAAATGATAATCTACCTTCAACCTCATTGCTCCTAGAGGGAGAGGTAAAAGCATTACTGGAGGTAAGACATGTGGCTGCCACAACAAAATCATGGGCCTAGATGAATTCCTCAAAAATTAGATTATTTTTTAAAATACTATGAGGGAGTACGATGAGGAAGTACAGGTAGGAGGAGCATTAGCTTCTTTCTCTCAACAATGGGAGCAGAAGCTCAACATGTTCAACAAACAATTTTGGGTATTAAGTAAAGTTTTGCACCTAGGTGAGGAAGTAATCATAGAGGAGGACCTCCTAGGTGAAGAGAGTTGTAAGAAATTGCAATCTTACACATACATTTTGGAGCTGAAGGTAGAAATGCTTTAGCAATATGTGAAGGATGTAGCAGACATTCGAGTTCCCCTCCTCAAGGTAGTATTAAAATATGAGGATTTTGTAAGATACTTACTTAGAGTTTTTGGATTGGGGATAACCGATATATAGATTATGGAAGAAGAGAAGGTACTAAGTCAGTGGGATGCATATGAGGCCCAACATTTGGGACCTTTGACTCAATTTACTATTATATTAATGGATAGATAGATGCATTTGATTACACAATGTTAATAGGCTGCAGAGACCATGACAAAGTTAGAGAAGAAAAGGAATAATGCATAAGAAGTTTTGAAAAAGTATAAATTCAGAATCAAGCATGTTGCTGATCCTCCTGCTAAGGTAGTTACATGTATCATTAATAATAATAAGTCCTATAAAAATAAGTGGAAGATAAGCACATAGTTGCTAAAGATAGCAGGACTTTCGAGAAGAGATTTTGCATGACTTCTCACTGATACTCTGACTGTAGCTCCAATTCATGTTCCAGTTTTGAACAAAATTCTGCATGACTACGAAAGCCTGGCTCACACAACATGGTCTTCGTAGTGCTCACCTAACCTCTGTTTTGTAGTAGTTAACTAGAGTCTAGAGGGACAAACTTGCAAGTTAACTATGACTCCTAGCTTTTGAGTTCGTAATTTAGATTAGGTTTATTTCCTAGAAAGTAGGGCAAAAAACTCCATAAATTGAGGAGTTTGATTCATTTGTAAGGGTCCACAAATTGATGATTGAGGCCCACTTAGAAATTTTAGATTATCCTTTCAGATTGTTATGAACTTGAGTTATTTTTCTTACACATTCTTTGAAATTAATACAAGAAGCAGCTTATAGATTGCCTGATCTATGCATGTGTTCTCCGAGTTTGTTCTTTGTAATCTAGTAATGTCTATTATTTGAAATCAACAACATGTTCTGATCTTCCCTTTATTTCTTTATGAATCATATTGCCCACGTAAGTGGTGTATGAGAAAGACTGAGATAGATAATATTTTGGGAGATATTCTTTCCATGAGTCTATGAAGTTGTTGACTTTGTAGGTTTATTGGAGGTCCATTATTGAATGCCGATTTGGATAATATTTGATAATTTTTGGATTGCAGAGTACTATTTAAGTAGTTCATTAAGTTGTTATTATATTGGTTTCATTGTTATTTTCTTGTTTTCCTGATCTATCTTTTGCAGTTTATTTCGAAAGAGAATCTAAATCATAAAATACAAAAAAAGATAAATTATTGTAAGTTATTGGAATTTGTTTCAACCAGCATGCCCCTTAATAGGTACAACCACATCAACCATTGAGCTACCCATCACCATCAAGACATGACTATAGAGAACTTGGAGTAGTTAGTTTCCCAAAACTTATTACTTTTTAGGAGAGGTGGTGAGTGTTCACATAAACTACCTGACTATTGGTGAGTGTGTCAAAACACTCGTCAAAAGAAACTGGTGCTAGAAGGAGGGACCCATACTATTCCCCTCATTGATTAACCATATATGGTGCTTTTAGGAGACAAACTTCTACCATTTATGCAACCCAACCTCAACTACGAGCAAGCCATTGTTTCCCAACTATATGATCTTGTTTGGGATAGTACAAGGGATTATAGTGATTGGTTGCGAGCACGAAAACTCCTAGACAATGAAAGACAAAAGTCTATATGTATAGAAGTAGAGGCGCAAAGGCAAATTCTCCCATAAGAAAACCCACAACCACCTCCACAACCAAGGAATTAAGGTACTAAGATGGATCGTATATCATCTTTCTCTCTCTCGAGATTCCACAGAATCCTTAGGAAAAGTTCTTCATAGTCCGACTTAGTAGAGTTAGGACTTTCAACTAGGAAAAGGAGAAATATAACTAAGGGACAACCTTCAACATCCTCACCAACACAGTCATCCATACCCAACATAGAGGATCAACTAATCCCTAGTCCTCAGCCTATTGTTGCACCTTTTGTGACTCAACATCCACCATCACCACCTTCGATGGCCTAATTTAACCAAGACCACATGCCACTAGGAACTATACCAGGGGGTATACATGACCTACCTAGAAACCCAGATAAATTCTACAATAAATTTTATTATTTGGGAGGTAGGATGACTGACGAGCATAGTGAAGCATTCAAAGATGTAGTCATTCGTAATAACATTGAACAACAAGATGTAGTATGTAGACTCTTCCCATATTCACTTGGGGAGAATGAATATAATTGGTATTTGACTCTACCAACAAATTGTATCACTAGCTGGGATGTTTTGGAGAAATCTTTCATTGATCAATTCTGAGTGTATGTTTACCCCAGAATATTGTACTGCCAATTTTCCTCTCTTAAGAAGTCACCGAATGAACCTTTAACAACCTTTAATAATAGCTTCCAAAGGGAATTCAAGAGGTTACAAGCCCCTTACCAGGTAGCACCCAACATATCAATTGACTTGTATCTAAGAGCTATTGACCCATGGACTGCTATGTTTATCAAAAAGAGTGTGCCTGATGATCAAATGAACACCTTGGCAAAGGTCTATGCATTGGCGATCAACATGAATCATGAGTTGAACCAAAAACTAGGGGGAATTGGATACAATTTACCCATAGGAGTGAATCAAGGGAATTATAACCAAATCCCTAGGGTACCCTCACATTTACTTATAGGAGCCCCAACAATGAACCTGGTGCCAATCTATGCTTTCCAACCTCAGGCTAATCAACATTTTTCTTCCCAAGCTTTAACTTGGCAGAGTAATACCAATGCCACTCCCAGTCAAACATAATTTGTCGATCAATTACAAGGGGGAAATCAATAATTTGGTAATTCTCACGTAGCAATCCAACCTCCAACTACGATGCCTAAGAGTCAAGGATCTCATATATTCACTGAAGTAGAAGCATTAAAGAAGATGAATCCTCCGGGGGGATGTAACCAACCCCAATCATATAATAATTAGCGAAACTACAACAATAAGAATCAAAACCAAAGGTATAACAACATGCCATACAATAGGAAATGGAACATGGGTCCAAACAATGGTGGGGTGAACCATGATCATCCTGATGCATGAGATAACTCAAATAACACACAAAGTGTTAACCTTGCTGATATGAATTTACTAACTAATTGGTGTAGGTTGCATGATACAATAGTGCACTTTGAGGTTAATTATGCCCAGTTCGAAAAGATCATAAGGATCACTCAAGCTGATTCTCAACCTAAGGATATCTAATGAAGAACCTGGGAAAGTTAATACTGCAATGTTGGTTGATACGTTCCTATGCAAAGTGTTTCAAGCTGAAGTTGAAGATGAGCCATATGTCTATGATGCTCAATCCTTTTAGATAAAAAACAATTATAATCTTAGGATTCAAGCCAAGGCTCCATTAACAAAGCCACCACACCCAAGGGTGGATTTGTACCTCCCGATGCTAACGCAAGTAACAATCCTCACCCTCCTCAGGATTTTCAAGGAGAACACCCTAGAAAAACTCAAGGGAAAGAATATGTTTTGAAAGGATCCTTTGATGTTACTAAGGAGATGGAGAGGACTGCCACCACTATGTCTCTAATGGAGGTACTAAGATATTGCCGTGAACAAAAGAAGGCTCTCCTTAAGAAGTTGGAACTACTAGAGTCTCAGAGCAACGCGGTTAAGATGGCTAACTTGAATGAAGTCAATGCCCATGTCAGTAATGATGAAATCAAGAACCCACCATTTTTACTTAGCTTGAGGATATGTGGAAATAATTTGCACAATTGTTTGGTAGATTCAGGTGCTTCTGGAAATGTAATGCCACTCTATATGTAAGAAGATTGGTCTTAACCCAGTACATGCAAACAGTAAGGTGGTACAACTAGATGAGATTGAAGCTAATGTAATTGGAGAATTAAAAGATGTATACATCCAGTTGGGTGCTGATCCTCACATATCCCATTACATCGACATTCAAGTGGTGGATATTCCAGTTATATGGGATGCTCCTTAGTAGGGAGTGGTCAAAAAATTTGGGAGGCTATTTCTCAACCTGTTTTACATACTTATGGCTTCCATGGAGTGAGTAACCAGATCTGAATTGATAGTGAACCCAAGTTGAAGAAGCTGGTCACAAATTATGGAGCTCCCAATGAGGTGGCATATGTTGAAGTGAGTCCAGGAGTCTATAGAGTAAATACAATTCTCACATTCTTCTCACCTACCATTCCCCAGTCACATCAAGTAGATATGACCGCATATAGAGGGTGGGTCAAAGGTTTCACTATAGTAGTAAAATAGGGGATGTGTTTGCTAGGGGATACCATGAAAGTACAAGATTTGCTGCTTCCAAAATGGTGTCAAATACATCATTAGGAGCACTCAGAGATGTCCTGTATCCTATGTCAGAATGAAATTACAAAGTTGATGAGTTTGGTCTCATGTGAAGATATTGATTGTGATATTATAGTTGAGGACATTCAAACACCAAGTTGTGAGAAGATAATTCTTCAAAGTGAGAAAGTTGCAATAAAAATACCCCAATTGAAGCCTTTTAGACAAGAAATCCTTTTGATAGAGATTGCCAAACAAGGGGAGGAAAAGACTCCACTCAAACAAGAAAATGAAGAGGCTCAATCTCAAGTGCAACCTCAAGAAGAGCATTCCATTCCCAATACCCTTAAAGTGCTCTTGGAATCTGTAATTGAACAACCTCAGGTATTGCAAGACCTTGAATCCAAAGGACAACAACCACCTTCAGAAAATAATTTGATTATTGATCCTAAGGTGAATAATGTAAAGAAACTAAAAGATGAAACATGGTTTTTAAAGTTCGATGGGTCTAGATCTAAGCAAGGTAGTGGAGCAGGTATAGAGTTAACAAGTCCTAAAGGTAAAACCTTTCTAGCATCCTACCGACTCCAATTCCCTTGCACTAATAATATGACAAACTATGAGGCCCTAATTAGAGGACTACTCCTTGCTCATAAGAAGGGAGCCAAATGCTTAAGAGTTTAGAGAGATTTTGAATTAGTGGTTAAACAAGTAAGAAGGCAATATGCATGTCATGACAAAAGGTTATCAGCATATAAGAATAGTGTATGGGGGTTGGTTGAGGATTTTGATGCTTTCAATATTCAACTAGTGCCCAAGAAAGTAAATGGGATATCAGATGCATTGGCTGTAGAAGCGAGTACAATAGAACCAATGAGCCAATCTCCTTTGAAATTTTTTTCTATAGAGTTGGTATCCACACCTACTGTGCCTAATAAGAAAGGCATCTTCAAAAGTTTTTGACAATGATACTCACATTATAGCCTTTCTTGCCAACTCATGGGCTTTTGGAGAACAAATCATTGATGATAAGGATAAGTCAGACGATCTTGATGATGATGAAGGGGGTGACAAAGAAATTATGAATTTGTCTAGAAACGTTATTTCTAAAGGTATGGTCACTCTAGAGAGACTTTTTGATTTTGATCCTAGGGTAAAAGAGAGATTGCCAATAGATTCAGATCCTGGGAAATATGAACCACATAATATTGGTCCAGAAGGCCAAGAGAAGATAGTCTACATTGGGAATATTTGTACTCCCAATGAAAGAGAGAGAATTTTGCAAATCTTAAAAGAGTTCATTGATGTGATAGCATGGGAGTATGAAGATCTTTAAACTTTCGATACATCAATCATCACTCATGTTATACCCTTGAAACCCAAAGTAAAGCCATTTAGATAGAAACAATGACTGATTAATTCATTGATAGAACCCTTGATTTTCAAGGAAGTCCAACAGCTGCTCGCGACTAGGATTATTTTCCCGATACATCACTCCACTTTGGTTGCCAATTTGGTACTAGTAAAGAAAAAGAATGGGGAAATCCAGCTTTGTGTTCATTTTTGCAACCTCCATAAGGCATTAGAAAAAGATAATTACTCACTACCCTCCTTAGATGAGGTATTATAGATTGTCAATGGTTCACAAATGATGTCATTCTTAGATGGTTATTCTAGATATAACCAAGTTGTGGTGAACCATGAAGATTACATTAAAACAACGTTTACTATGAAGTGGGGGACATATGTGTACCAAAGGATGCCATTTGGGTTAATTAATGCTGGAGTGACATTCCAAAGTGAAATGGATATGACTTTGAAATATCTGATTGGGAAATGTCTTATTATATATATGGATGACTTGACTATATTATCCAAGATCAGAGAAGATCACCCATAACACCTCCGAAGAGTTTTGGGGAGATTCCAAAGATATGGGATTTACCTTAAACCTAAGAAGTGTGTATTTGGAGTGGCTAAAGGAAAGCTCCTTGGGCATGTAATCTCTAAAAGAGGGATATATATAGACCCAGATCGAGTAGAAACATTGTTGAAATTACAGCTGGCAGTAAAAAGGAAATGAGATATTTCTTTGGGAAGATCAATTTTGTTAGAAAATTTATTACCGGGTTTGAAGAGATAGTCAAGCCATTAAATGAAATGATGAAGAAGGATGCTAAGATTGAATGGACTACTGAATCAAAAGAAGCCTTCACCCAGATCAAGAAGTCCATCGCTAAAGATCCTGTGTTCACCAGTCCTAACTATACTCTGTCGTTTTATATATATTATTTTTCTTTGTTACACTCAGGAGCGGCTATTTTGACACAAAGGCAAGAAGGAGATGAGAAACCCATTGCATTCATTAGTTCTCCTTTCAAGAATGTTGAGATGCGATATTCTGCTCTTGAAAAATAGGCTTTTGGTTTGGTAAGAGCAGTCAAGAAATTCACGCATTACATCTTGAGGAGTAAAATCTATGCCATTGTACCTGACCAAGTGGTTAAGTCACTACTCATGTAGTCAGGGCTGGGAGAACATCGAGGGAAATGGATAAATATTTTACAAGAGGGAGATGCATCCAATGAAGTTAGTTAGAGGCAAGGGTTTGTCTCAAGCTATGGCAACTGACATCCCTCAAATCGAATGCCTACAGTATACATTGCAATCATTCACTCAGGACCCATGGTACATGGATTTGGTTTTTATCTTGATAATAAGTTCCCTGAGGGGTTGAAAGCCACACAAAGACGAGCTTTAAGGCTCAAAAGTGCCAATTATATGATCAAGGATTTGACACTTTATAGGAAAAACTATGAAGGTATTTACCTCTGATGTCTTGATCATCAAGAGGCCCGTAAAATGATCAAAGAGTTCCATGGGAAGTATGTTACAAGTCATGGGTCGGCAGATGCCACTACACATCAAATTTTGAAGGCTAGAAATTATTGACCTAGTATTTTTAAGGATACTCATGAGCACGTTCGTCATTATCATACATGCCAAACCGGAGCTTCCAGAGAGAGGAATCCCACTATGCCTCTCCAACTAGTATTTGAGGTAGACCATTCGCCTAATGGGCACTGGATTTCATAGGTGTCATAAATCCTAATTCGTCTGCAGGACATAAGTTCATTCTCACAACAACGGACTACTGCACCTGATGGACGAATGACATAGCATGTTGAAATGATACTGCAGAGGTTGTCTTGAAATTTATTGAATAATACATCATCACTAGGTTTGGTATTCCATTCGCCCTGGTATGTGACAACGACCCTTCTTTTACTTCTGCACAGTTGATGCAATGGTCATATGAATATAAGGTAATATTGAAATTCTCATCCAATTACTATCCACAAGGTAATTGAGTATGAGAATTATTGGTATAGACAATATTTACTAACTTTGCAGGTTTACTGGAGGTCCGTTATTGAATGTTGATTTGGATAATATTTGATAATTTTTGGATTGCAGGGTACTAATTAAGTAGTTCATTAAGTTGTTATTATATTGGTTTTATTGTTATTTTCTTATTTGCCTGATCTATCTTTTGCAGTTTATTTCAAAAGAGAATCTAAATTATAAAATACAAAAAAAGTTAAATTATTGGAAGTTATTGGAATTTGTTTCAACTAGTAGGCCCCTTGATAGGTACAAATGCATAAACAATTAAGCTACCCATCACTGTCGAGACCCAACTATACAGACCTTGGAGTAGTTAGTTTCCCAGAACTTATTACTTTTCAGGAGAGGTGGTGAGTGTTCACATAAACTACCTGACTGTTGGTGAGTGTGTGAAAACACCCGTCAATAGGTTGTTGATCTCATCCATGATGCTATCAATATACAAGTCCAAGATGTCCTCAGAGCTAGTTTCCTCAATTTCATAGTGAATGTAGGCTCGAACATCATCAACGTGTAATACACCATGCAGAATAAAAGAAAAAAACCCAACTGGGTCAACTTCCATGGATTTGTAGGGGTGTTTCTTGAATATAGGATGGGTCCTATCCTTAACCTCAACTACTAGTGGAGCAGTAATGGAAGATGCAGATGCCATTTCAAATTCTTATAAAATCAAACTTAGAAAAAAATGCCCTTCAAAAAATACCTCAACCAACTGACGGATGCCCTAGATTGCTCATCGGGTCGCTTTTGCTTTCTGATCGCCTGAAAAATTTGATCATCTTGTTCTTCATATTGAAAACACTATTCATAAAGTGAAGACTAATTCTTGTATTTTCCCTTATAACTCTACAAACCCTAATTTTACTTTGAAATAAATGCACCTCAGATATTCAACTAGATGCCTTGTTTCACTACTGGATACCGAAATCAACTGTCTGAATTCTGAATAACAACTAAAGCTCAATTACTCCCATATGTAATCCATCGACTACACATATCATCAAGGGGTACTACAAGATTTGCATTGGTTTGCCTCCCCTTAAGGCTAAAATCCCTAGTTACGGGATGAAGATTCTGCACCAGATTCAGGTATAGATCCATTGTCGGCCTTAGATTTATCCTTCTTTACCCACATCTTCTTATGCTGATCTCTAATCTCATCTAATTTTTCCTTTCCCTTTTCATCTGATTTGTTCTTGTCAACTGAAGCACTATTTTTGCTTCTGTAGAATTTTGCAATATGACCAGTTTTGTTGCATGCTCTGCAAACAACATTATTCTGCATAGGTCTGAAGTTCATCTGATTCGGTCTTGTCCTGCAATGTTTAGAAATATGTCCAAACATTCCACAACCATAGAATCTTTATTCTGAAATTTATTCATTACTTCTCTACACACATTTGAGTTGCGTCTAAAATTATTACATATGAAACATTGAATGGTAAAGGTAGGAACATTATTCACGTTGTTCATCATTCCATTATTCATCTTACTTCTACACTGACTCGCCATATGACCAAAATTATTGCAAGTAAAACATTTACCATTGAATTTATGAGCATCAGGTTGTCTTACTAGAGGATTCTTTCTCTTCTTCTAATCAGGTTTTGTATTGCCTTGTCCAGATCCAAAGGATTCACCTTTATTAAATCCAGGCCTTGCATATCCTTTCCATGTCTCTGACTTTCCAGCATCTCATCAAGCTTTGTTGAACTAGCTTTGAATTTGTCTTTGTACTCATTGGCACTAGCAAGTTCATCCCTCAAGGTAGCAATCTGTCTTTCAAGATCTTGACCATTATTCCTTGATTGTGTTAACTCAAGCTTCAACTGATCATTCTCATAGGTAAGCTTGAAGCATTCATCAACTTTTTCTTTTAGTGTTTGTGTCATATTTTCTTCATTCTTCTTCTGGTCCTCAATCTCCTTAGTCAGTCTCATCACAATGGATTACATCTCATTCTTCAAAGCAACATTCTCTCTCTCAATCTTGTTAACTTCATTAACTTTGTCCTGGTATTCCATGATGTGATCTTATTTCTCCTTCAATATGTCCATTAATTCCTTCCTCTTTTCTCTATAGATACTTGCATGATCCTTCAGCTCACTAATGAATTCATTAGAAGCATTTAGGTTATTCTTCAAGGTACATACCTCACTTCTAGCTACATCAAGATCCTCAAGTTCCACATTGAGTTCTCTTTGAAAACCAGAATCCATTGAAGCAATTTCCTAGATCTTCCTCAAGTGGTTATACTTCCTCAGAGGGACTAGGCTCTGATACCAATTGTTAGAATTAGGGATCACTGAGAGGGGGGGTGAATCAATGATCTACGAAAATTTAAATCCACAAACTTATTCTTTATCCATCGGTTAAAAATGCATAGGAGAAAATATGATAAAAATGCAACAAAGAACACACAAATCGACAATACCAAAACTTTTACGTGTAAACCTGGAAAGGGAAAAACCATGGTGGGGTTGGAACCCATAATATTCATATACTATGGATAAGAATACATAAATACTACATAGATGGGGAATGTACTTGCATTCAGGCTCACTTCCTAGAGCTCTTTGCTCAATTACAATTTCTCGAAAGGCTACAACCTTTAGGGAAGTCTCGCTGACTTACACTTTGATTAAAATGAGGAAATACAAGGAAATGAACTCTCAAGTAGCATTTGAAAATGCAAGAATGAGTTTCAATTAAGCACTAAATCTTTGACTATCTTCACTTTGCTAAATACTCAGTCTTAGTCTTAGTTAGCTACCAGATTATCTATCAACCAAATGCGCTCAACCAAATACGCTCAATCATACCAAAACTAATCAGTGCATCAATAATACATGTAAAATCAATCGCCAATTCAATCCTATATATCCAATGTTAACACAAAAGCAATCTCCTTTAAGTCGGCTTCAAGAAGTGTAACGTGTAGCAGTAAGTCAGCTTCAATATTGAACTAAACATAGCACCAAATCAAAATATTATAATTAAATGCTTCCTATGGGTCTTCCCAATCATCGAGATCACAAAAATAATCATCAAAAACACTGCAATCATCGGAAATCATTCCAGATCAAAAAATTACTCAAATACTCTATTTTGTTGGTTAATTGTCTACCAGTTAACTCCTTCTTCTGGATAAGATGAATCACAACCGTTGGATCGAATCATCAAGAAGAGTTTCCATCAATGAAAACCCTAGACAAATAAGCAACTACTAGAAGTCATCTAAAATCATCGGATGAGTGTCAATTGCCAACAGGCCTATATCAAAACTAGACACTCACATCCCTCTTTGAATTATGATTATTCAGTAGCTAAGAATGGGGAGATGATGAATATCCTCTCTAATTTTTCCTATCCTTCAATTGGGTTCAATAAAAACATGAAAAGGTCCCCCCAACTCAGGGTGGTTAAAGTTAAATTTTGACGAGTCCTCTAGGGGGGAACCTAGGTCAGATAGGACAAGGTGGTGTAATTAGAGACTTGAGAATATAAATGTGGTGGCTACATGGAAAATCTAGGCACCCAAATGTCTAGCATGGCTGAAATGATGGTTGCCTTTATTAGTATTTCTATTGTCAAGGATAAAGGTAGCAGGGTAATTATTGAAGGGGACTCCAAGAATGTTATCATGATGCTGCAAGGTGTATCCATACCTGGGTGTTAGGGGGATAAAATCATTTCTAATTGCTTGCATATCCTTTTTTCTTTTAAACATATTGTGTTTCAACACATTTATAGGTAAGGCAATAGGGCTGCAGATAGGCTTATGAAGCAGTCACCAGATAGGAGAGACCTCAAAGAGATCAGTCTAGACCAGTTAACAAGAGTAAATACAACAAAAACATAAAGAAATGATGGAGGCAATGCAGAATAGATTGAAATATATCATGAAAACTCATTACAACCAATCGGTAACAACCAGGTCATAAAAACCGGCTCACACACCTGCTAAAACATGCTCAAAATATAGAACAGGTCACGAACGGGATGTCAAATCTTAAGATCTATCTTTTGTGCTCAGTCTAACTTCTTGATTATATTATAATACTCTATTATAATGATTTATACAATCCAAGGGGATCTGATCAGCCCAAAAAGGGATCAAAAGCTGAAGAACAAGACCTAACGTGTAAAACCAACAAGGTCAGCCTCTGCCAAAGAAATTCCTCCACAAAATCCAAAGGATGAAGAGTAGATCACGGAAAAAGGTTGGCCACATGCCAAGGAAGATTAGAATCAACTCTTTGGGCTCCACAAGCTATGTAAGGGGATCTGGTAGATCACCAATACAAATAGGTCTAGGCAACTGTCTCAAAAATTGATAGCAATAACTTGCTAAAAAATTATACAAATTCTCTACGAATTGGGAATAAGAAATATGATCAAGTCTTCAAGAAAAATCCAACTTCGCAGGTTTCGGTGAGCCAAATCCAGGACACAAAAAGAAATACTGAAACTGCAAATAGAAAGGAAATATTTTTGGTTGATGCAAGATTGCTATGAACCGGGGATGCTCTTGCATCAGCTTACTAACTTAGGCTCCTTCACCAAGGAAATTAAAGTATGGATGGATCTAAATGATTTCCCTGATGAAATGTGTACCATGCTTGACAAGTTAAGGTAAATCTATAGAGTTAAAAGATCTGAAAATTGTCTTTTCATTCAGTTTCCTCTCCATAGTGTACTTATATCATTGTTTAGGGTTGATGAATGCTATTAATGGAAAGGAATTTTCTTTTTATTTATTTCCTCTAAAAAGGGTTATTACCATTCTATTTCGTGTGAAACTACCTTGGATTCTAGCTTTGGGTTTTGAGCTTCTAAGATGGAGGGAGATTTAATTCAAATAGAGTCAAATTCCTATGATAAGTGGAAGGCTAATATTGCCATTTAAGAGAAAGTTGTTGAAGGTTATTTAGAAAATTATGTGGTACATATGAAGGGTTTCGACCCTATGATTACAAATAAATTTTATCAGTCATCAAAAAATAGTGTTGTTCAAGTGGGGAAGGTAAAATAAACTGTGTTGAAAGAGACTATTTCTATGGTGACAGAGTTGTTGATGGAGGACAAGAATTTTTAGAAGAAACCAAAAGGGAACTATAAAGAAGATTTCAAAAGGTTCATGGACCTAAGAGAGAAGGTGACCCACCATCAAATCAACTTCAAAATGGATGTTTTCCCTATTGTTTGGAAGGAAGAGGTCATTGTCTTGATGAAATTCATCTCTCTCAACAAACGCTTCAATAGGCTTCACTCTCAATTATTCTCGATGCTCAATCAACTTCAACATAGGATAAGGATGAATTTACCCTTCTGGATTTTTACCTCTTTGTCTCAATCTTTCAAGGTTTCTAAGTCAAAGAGCTCCATTCCCTTGCATCAAGGGTTGATCTTGTGTCTCTCTAAGTTCCATCAAGATTTAGTCCCTTCCACTGGACATAATGTCAATCCCCTTGTTTCCGAATTGAGTTTGGCTCTATATGTTGATATTCCGATCAATCAACCTATTCTTGTTGGTTCTAATAAACAACATAAGGGGCTTACTAGGTGATGTAGAGATCTTGTGCCTAGCTCTCCAATTCACCCTTACTCACCCCAACTCCTCAGCTCACCCTTCTACTCAAGCTCCTCCAAGGTAACTTGTTAGGGTACACTCCTTAGACCTCTAGGGCCTAAAATATATTGGCTTGCCTCCTAGGTATATCCTCTTGAGGTTTCTTGTTGGTTCTAACCCAAATCTTTGATTTTGAGATGGTCTCCTACTAGGTTCCCAAAGCTCCAACTAGGCTCCAAAGACCTCCACCAAGGACCTTCACTCTAAAAACATTTTTAAAAATTGTGGTTATGTTGTGCAGGTATGTTCAAGGTCATTTTATTCATTGACAAGGTTTGCACCTTCCTCCCAAGCTCTAGTCTTTCAACTTGCTTCTATCGGCTGCTATTAGGCCTAATTGACTATGTTTTGGTCTTTTCCCCACAAATTTCCTAACAAATCCTAGATAGTTTTACATATTTAGATACCCATTTGGAATTTAAGCAAGATCACTCAATTTCGCATCTGGGTTTGTCGTACAACTAGGGTTACTGAAAAAGAGCTATTTAAGGGGTTTAGGGCTTCCAGGCAGTTTTGGACGATGTGCTCCAAACTCTTCACCAGTCACAATCACCAACCCAAAAAAACTTAGATTATTTTATTACACTCATATACCTTTCCAAAACACTATGGGTTGCTGGGGTGTCACTTCTCCATGGCACTAAAAATGAGCAATCTTTGCTGCCCCCACACACTAGCTACAAGCTTGTGTGTTATTCATCTCACCCATTCTCCTCCTTGTGGCCTGAAAAAACACAAAAAACCTAATCTAAAACTTTTTATAGAGCCTACCCAATCCATCCACTAGAGTGCAACTTGTGCCATTTGTGGATGCTCAGGTAAAATGCATTTTTACAATCAAATCCTCAAGTTTCAAGGGTTTGTGAGCAACTTTTACAAAAAGAGTGATAGCTTTTGATCCAAGGCACTTCAAATCTTCATATTATACTTGTTGGAAAGATTAAAAAATTCATAAATTCCTCTTCTATTATGAACACCGTACCATACCACACAAGTCATACAAAAGCAGAAAAGCAAAGCAAAAATAGTCCAAACGTGAGGAAAATCATAGGAAACCCTTGGCAAATGAATTGAATGCAGAAAAAAAGTTGATTAAACTGTTATTGGAGATGATTAGAAGGTTTTATACACCATTTTAATTTGGTTCCAACCAACTCCCAACACTATTTCCTTCAGGGACAACTTTTCCCTACAAATACAAAAGTTTTCATGACCATTTTTTGACAACTTTTATCTATGAGTGCAAAAACACACTCCAAGGCTCTCAAGGCCTGAAACATCACTCAAATGGCATCCTACAATTTATTTAAACCATTTACAAACATTATAGCAATTTTCCAGGCATCCACCTGGTACAAACCAAAAATTGACTTTTTGACAACATTTCAGGATGATGACAATTTTGGATCCCGAGCACAACAAAAGTGTGGACAACCAAAGTATGGCTTCAAAAAGAATCATAGGATTTATTCCACCTTATTACAACATAAAATAACTTGAAATCACACAAAAATTCTAAAATGAAAGAAAAAATAATTTTGAGCTAGGTGCTCTGCACCACTAGGGTTACTCCTTGTAGAAATTATAAATCTAAGACCCCTTTGGGCCCCTTGTTGGTGAAACCTCAACTCAAAAAATGATCATTGTCGAAGAGGATTATGAAGATGCGACCTCCCTAATGGGTCTAAGTAGGCTCTAAATAATTCTATCAGAAAATAGGTTAACCCTCAATCCCCCCATCCCACTTGTGTTTCGCCTAAGTCTTCTCCTCGTAGTGTCTTGTTTAAAGAGGAATTTTCCCTCTTCAGGATGAAGGCTAACAAACTGTGTGAGGGGTTTAATAAACATGAACCAATTATCTGTTATCTTTGATTCAATTTTAGATATCCAAAAAGAATATTAACAAGCTCAAAGCTATTTTTGAAGTGGAGGCTAGAGCCTCTAGTTAGGGGAATGATGAGCAAGAGTAGAGGTCTTGCATGGAAGTAGGGAAATTGGTGGGGATGATTGAGAAATTGGGAGCAATGGATAATTCTATTAAAGAGATCAAAGAGAAAATTGATAAATTAAAGCATGTGAATGTCATGATAGAGATGGTGAAGGTTCTCCAGGCTAGTTAGGTGAATACGAGGTAGAATATGGAGAATATGTTCGACCAACATAGAGAAATCATAGAAAACAACACCATTTCTCTCCAAGAAATTCATAATGAGATAGCTAGAAGGAAAATAAAGAAAAAAAGACATTTTGAGTCTACTTCTACTATAAGCCTAGAAGCGTCTGTTTCAAGGGTGAAACTTTCACTGGATTCCCCATTTGTGTCCTCTAGGAAACATTTGTCTAAAAAGATCTCTATGGTGGATATGGGTGTAATGATGGGAAATTAATGTTTAGGGTTAAATTAAGATAATAAAATAACTACATGACCAAATTAACCATTACATTACAAAGGAGAGAAATCTAATAGATCTATCCTTGAAAGACCAAGATTGTGATCAAATTCGTCATTCCTTGGATAGGGGCTTCTCTTTCTTGAATTAAATTGAAATTGGATTGTAGAAGATTAGGGAATAGGTGATTATTGAAGAGATTAGATAGAAACAATGAGATATAAATGTCATACAAAGACTCCAACCTAGACATGGGAAAACAAATATGTTTAAGATTTGTTCCCAAAAGTCCGACCTAATTTTTTGGGACCAGATAGTATCAATTCACCATGGTCCTCCAAATTTCTCATCGTTGAAAGATGAACTTGTTTGTATTTGTGAATTCTATCAGTCCTCCCCAATGTATCTCTTTACCTATTTTTTGCACACATAAAGAAGGAGAAAATTGTTGTTAATAGGGGTTTCCCAAAGTCAAACCCTACTTTAGGACTTAACTTTGAATGAAATAATGCAAATCTTGAAATAAATACTGAATAAATCTCATATCTGCAATTTTTCATGATGATACTTTTCTCTTTCAATGTAATCACAAATGTTGTATGAAATGGCATGGAAAACATAAAACCCTAACCACACACATGCTTGCATAAGGTTGAAATAATTTTTCTCCACAATGATTGAAGGATGAATATGTACCCTTCAAGATCTCTCAAAATGCTTGATAATGAATGTTTTGCAGATGCACAAATGCTTTAGGTAAGGCGTGTATATGAAAATGAATTGATATGATGTCTTTATATAGTGGTTTCTAGGTAAATTTCTGATTAGGACAACATACAACAATCATGTATAGCTAAAGGTATGGATTCCCTTGAGGGAAATACAACACCTACCCTATTTCAACTTTGGGCCCCTTTGATGGAGAACATGGTGTTTTTGGGAGCAATGGTCCAAACCAGGACGTACCACACCCCAGTCCCACTACAAAAGGGACCAAAATAAGGTGATCCAGGGAGGAGGGTACACCTCTATGGAACCCACAACAAGGTTTATAAGACATCAAAGGGATAGTTAACAAAAATCAAACCTAGAGAGGGGATGAGAATAGAACATGCTAAAGTGGAATGGTTACAATTTACGATGCTACATTTAGCCCCAACTTTAATGGGAGTATGAGACTATGAAGATACTTTTAGTAAAGTATATGAAATATGATGTGAGGAGTAGTTGGGAATGAGTTCACAAGGAATATAGTACATCACTAATTTTGAGGAACCAAACCCGTGATCTTAGGATCTTAACTCACACAATTGTATGCAAGGGAACACAACACAAGATAAAGAGTAAAAAGGCAAACAAATACAAACAAAGATAAAAGGAAAAAGACACACAATAAAAAAATCTAAACTACCTCAGGTCAACTAGGTGAAGAGACCTAGGTATGTGCAGGATCATGAGGGCTAGAAACTAATGATATTCTTACTAAAGTTCCAATTGATAGGGTGATTGAAAAATATCTAGAACTTTCAGATGGGATCACATTATTTGAATTCAAAACCTGCATGACATTCTATGCTTCATAGACTATAGGATTTTAAAAAAGTGAATTTCATAAAGTTTTGACCATTTTATGGTGGTTAGACATACGATTTTTTATATTTTTAAAAAGTTGTAGTAAAAAAATCATAATTAATTATTTATTTAAAAAAAATACAAAAAACATGTGTCACATCTTGACACGAGTCTTCTACTTATATCTAAAATATTATTAAAAAATATAATGATTTGATTGCACAGGTAGGGTGGTTAGACAAACACTTGCATCTTATCTTTTTGCTAAAATTTAAGTACTACTGCATTGAAATTTCAAAAATTTTCCATATAGAATTTTTTAATAGAAAAAAAATAGTATCTTAGTTTGATTTGCTACAGATTCTATGCTTACATATTTTTGAAATAATTTTGGTAACTTATTCAAATTTTACGTCAAGTTGCCTACTAACTTTGTTTTTCTGATTTTCATTGCAACTTAAGGGCCTATTTGGTCCACCATGATCCTGCTCATACCCACCTCATTAATCAAAATGTCTCAACCACTAATATCATTCTTAAAGTGTCATCGCAAGAACACAAGCAATCACATAAAAGGAGCAGGAGCATGAGTAAAACCATTAAACACAAATAGCAAAGCTATGAGCTCGTGATTAGAATAAATGGAAGACATGGATATCACACTCTAGTTGTATTTTTCTATGTTATCCATGAGAAGAAGAGAAAGAGAAGACATGGATGCCATGATCTAGCTATGTTTTTCTAAGTGATCCATGTTGGGGAGGAGACTAGGAATAGTCTAGTTGTGTTTTTCTAGTTCCACTCATCCTGTTGTGTATGCAACCATGTAGTTTCAGGTTTTAAGCATCACGTATAAGAGTTTTTTTTCTCTAGTTTCGAGCATGCAATATCTTGTGTAAGACATACAATGAGAATACAAGTGTATGTCTAGTTTTGGGAACATCTTGTGTAAGAGTTTGTTTGAGCTAGTTTTGAGTATGTGTAACCACGTGTAAGACAAATATATGTCTAGTTTCAAGGAAATCTCATGTAAGATTTATTTTTCTCTAATTTCAAGAATGTGCATCCCATATAAGACATAAATACTGTTTGGTTTCAGAGATGTAGCATCTTGTGTAAAAGTTTGTTTTCTCTGGTTTTGAGAATGAACACCCTATTTAGGACATTGCAAACATATAGTAGAATATGGTACAAAGAGGGCGATATGTATGCCCATGTTGCTTAAGATGTCAACATAGCCCTATGTTGATGTCTTAAGGAAGCTAGAAACAAGGATACCCACATTCAACACCAAGGGGATATATATTTAGGCAACAATGCTCATAAATCAAAACTAAAGCGACAATAGTCTTACAAACAAGGATAAGATAGTTGAAAAAGAGATATCTTGCAACAAGTGTAAAGGGAATCCTTGGAGGTGAAGAGATTTTTTCTTAAATAAATCTACCCCAATATAAGTTTTTTGAACAAACATAACATCATCTACCAAAAGAAGGGAAGGAGAAAAATAATGCCTACCTTCCTCCTATTCCTAGGTGAAAAGGATTCTTGATTAAGGATGAGACACTTTTGACCCTAAGTGAGGATTTTTTTAATAATATAATTACATTTCCAAGTATAAAATAGGTTTTAGTCAAGGATGCACACCTCTTTCATAAGACAGAATCCTTGAGCAAACAACACCTTCACATAGGGAATGACATCAAATCATAAGAAACCACTACTCAACATTGGAAAGTGGATCCTTAGAAATAATAGGAGGGATCAATTCCCCCAAGTGTAGGGACAATGAGAAGAATTACACAACTTGTAAGGAGAGATTATACATAAGAAATGCACTATACCAGGAAAATAAAGGTCCTAAACAAGGAACACATATGTACTCACATGAAGGAACATTCAATGCAAGAAAAGGCATCAAGATATGTAAAGAGAATCTCTAAATAAAATATAATCTTTAAAGACAAAGAGTGAATAATTAGATATGTATTGCCTTTTCCTCCCAAGTGAGGAAACATAGAAGAAATTTGGGTGTTGCTACACCAAAATGTTGGTTATTGAAATAGAATCACTACTCATGATAAAGAGCCCCAATGGAAGTTAACTACTAGTTTGATAGGGTGATGAGAAAAATAAAGGGTGAATGGAGTGCTAAGGCACTACCTCTTCACCAAGAAAGAGTGGAAGATAAATTGTAAGAGCTATGTAAGCTCTATCATATTGGTCTTAAATAAATGTTTTAAAGGCTTTATAGTTTCCAAGATAATGAGAATAGTATGATGAAGAAGACAATGTTCATTGCCTTCCTTATGCTTATAGTTTTGAGTAAATTTATTGAAAGGAAAATTAACATTATTATCATACTTCAATCTCCAAAATATTCTAGTAGCTAGTTTCTCTTGGTCATCAATTGGAGTAATTCTTGTCTCTTGAAATTTAGGAAAGGGGTTGCTAGAAGAAGATAAATTATTTTTTATTATTTTAACTATGCCATTATCAATGAGTAGTTGCATTTCATTTTGAAAATGAGGATAATCATTGGTATCATGGTCATTAGTTTGATGATGTGAGAAAAAAGAGTGTTTAAGGAAGAAGCACCTTTAGATAGACAAAAGATTTGATAAATTTGTAAAGTGGAAAATTGGATCCTAGTGACTCCCCACCCAGGAGAGAGAAAGGAAGCCACTAGGATGATTTTCACTTGGAAAGGAGGAACTTTACATTCAAAAGAGGGGCTTGAATATGCTAGATCCAAATCTGAGGGAAACAAGGATGTGAATTCTAAGTGGATTGCAAGTGGATGAAATTTGATTCATCCTATTTTGTAAATGAGAAAGTTGACTTGTTGACTATGTGGAAAACGAAGAGAGGAAATGAGTGAAATAAAGGGATACAAGTTTGGGATCGAGCTATAAATTTGGATTTGAGCTAATTAGATTGATGCAGATCTGCCCTACAAATTTGGAGAAAATTCATCTGGACCGTGGCGAGAATTTACATGGTCCGCCACAAAATTTGCGAAATGAAAGGGGTTCCTCCATCTCTGTGAATGAAGTCCAAATCTGCAATTCCAGCTGTGCACCTGCAACCTATACACATAAAAGAGAGAGAGAATGGTTGTGGATAGGGGTTTGCCTTAGTCAAACCCTGATTGAGGAATCAACCTTGAAAGAAAGTAATTGTAAATGCTTGAATGTAAACAATGGAAATGTATACCTTGTAGATCTGCAACTTGTTGATGATGATTGCTTTACTTCTTGAATGTAATCATAAATGTTGTATGAAATGGCACGTAACATGACAAAACCCTAACACACACACATGATTGCAAATGAATGTTGTAATGTTGCTCCAATAGATGAATGAAGAAGACTTGAATGCTTGATGATGACCTTGAAATCTTGTATCTTCTCCTTATGCTCTTTATCCCTTATCATCTATCTATGTGTTTCCCATCTATCTTCCTTGAATGAGGGGATTGAATGAGGGGATTGCATTCCTTTTTATACATGCCTCAAGGATTAATTTTCAACCATTGAAGGTCGAAAAAGAATAATTGCAAATCTTGAAGAAAAATTGTGCATAGGATATCGGTAGACCTGACATAGAGCCACCCTAAGGGGTGACGATAGGGGTGCCACGCCCCTATCCTAGGTGGGACAGAGGTGTGGCACCCCTTTCCTGTGCTATTTTGGGGCCCAGATAGGGTCTAGAGAAGACACAAGTCATGAAGAAGAAAGAGTGAAGGGGTGAGAATGCAAAAATAGGTCTCGGTTAGGGAAGGAGATGTCGTCGCCAAGGTGAGGACCCAAAATATGGTTAAAATTGTAGGGGTCACAATTTTATGATACTACATTTAGCCCCCACTTTAGCGGGAGTATGGCTTATGCCACCACTACTGGTAAAGTAGAAGAAAGAGAGAGATAAATATGAGAGATGTGGAGAAAAAACCACAAGGAGTATAATACATCACAAATATTGAGGAGAAAAAATCCCCCAATCTTAGGGTCTCAACTCACACCAACATACACAAGAAAAAACAAAACAAAAAGGTAGAAGACACACAAAAACAAAGACAAAACACAAAAAGACACACACCAAGAACAAGACAGAAGATGACAACCTAACTAGCCTAAGAAATCTCGAGCTGACATGTCTCAACAACTAATCAGGACACAAAGATTAATGCCATTACATAAACACAAGCGATCACATAAAAGAGAAATGATGACATCATCCCTGAACTATCAATAATAAAACTATGAGTTCATGAGAGGAAGAAGAGAGAGAACATGAATACATGCTTTGGTGATTGATGAGAAGAATGGTGAAGAAGAAAGAAACCATGGACATCTTGCCCCTAAAACTAGGTGATCCATGGAGAGAAGGACATGTAACTCGCCCCTAGAGCTTGTCATGGTGATCCATGTAAAGAGAGAGAGTGAGAACACCATTAGGTCCACTCAACCTCATGCACATGTGTGCAAGTGAGGTTCGAAGTGCCTCATAGGAGTCTATGCCTGAGTACGCTAGAACCTGTATAGAATGTATAGTACAAGTGTCAAGAAAGGTGTGATATCTCACTCTAAGAGATCATGCTCTGGTTTCAAGAATAATCACCCCACATAAAGGAAAAGTGGTGTCACGTTGCTCTAAGAGACCGTGCTCTAGTTTTGAGAATGATCCACTGTACAAGAAAAGTGACGACATCTTCCTCTAAGAGGTTTCCCTCTAGCTCCAAGAATGCCTCACTGTACAAGAAAATAAGAAGTAAAGACATCTCTCTCTAAGAGACTATGCTTTGGTTCCAAGAATGACCAACTGTACAAGAGAAGCAACAACATCTTTCTCTAAGAGGCTTCCCTCTAGTTCCAAGAATGTCTCATTGTACAAAGCATGAGAGAAGTATAGTACAAAGGAGCAGTGTGGGTGCCCCCCCCTTAAGATGTCAACATAGGTTATGTTGATATCTTAAAGAAATAAGAACAAGGATACCTACCTTCATCACAAAGAAGATATCCACTATGCAACAATGTCATAAATCCAAGCAAGAGAGGATATACTCTTCAAGCAAGGATAAGATAGTTGACAAGAGATGTCTTGCTGTAAGTGTAAAGGTGATCCTTGGAGGAGAAGAAATATTTGTTCAAAAGACATCTACCCCCAAGAGGAGTTATCTTAGACAAATATAACATCTTCTAGAACAAGAAAAGGAAAGAACAAGAATGCAATCCTTCCTCCTATTTTAGGTGAAAGGGATTCTTGATGAGGGATGAATCACTTTTATCCCCCAAAGGGATGGGTAAATTTATCATAGATGTACATTACCAAGTGTAAAAGAGGTCATATTCAAGGACTGACACTTCTTGTATAAGAGAGAATCCTTTGAGCCAATAACCAACAATTGCGCACAAGGAATGACATAAACTAATATAACTCACACCATCCACTTAATAGGAAAAAGTGGATCCCTAGAGAAAAAGAGAGAAGGATCATTGCCCGCCAAGAAAAGGGACAATGAGAAGAGATTACACAATCTACTAGAGAGAGATTAAACATAAGCAAATGTGCAATGAACCTACATGAACACATGCAAGAAAAGACATTAGTAAATGTAAATGTAAAATACATGTCTCAAGAAGTGGTAATCTTTGAAAGGAAGAGAAAAAAAGCATCATAGATTTACCAAGGGGGATTAATCATAAAATCATATCATTGTAAGAAATGATAATCACATATGAAAAATAAATCCCCTAAAGGAAATAATGATAAGAAAGAAAAGGGAAAGGAGTGAAAATCCTTGCCCCCCAAGTGAGGAGAATAAGGAGAAACATTACACATTTTCTGATGGTGATTAGTTTCAAGTGATATGTCATCATAGTGGAACAAATCCGCTCAAGGAAAAGGATACATACCTTCCAAGAGATGGGTCAGTGCAAGAAGCCGAGTCCAATTTTTGGCCAAAAAGTGGAAGCGTTTTCCCTAATTTTTAGGTTTTGTCTCATTTGAGCTTAAATTTTGAAACACTGAATATTGAATCTTGGAAAAATTCAGTAATATAAAAGATATCCATCTGAGTCTACTTTCCAAATATGTAATTTATTTTAATACCCACATAATAAAAAATAACTTTTTGAATGGAGTTCTAAAAACTATGTTTTAAAAATGTTTGTTTCAGGACCATACCATGCATGTGTACGGCCCACACTTTTTGACACAATTAAAATTATTTTCTCAAACCATTTTGGGAAATGGTTTGTAACACACTGAAGATTGATAAGCATATTTTTGTGTATTTTTTTTTTAAATTATTTTTTTAATGACCATAATTATCTTTTTAAAAATTTGACGTGTATGACCCACATAATTTGACATAAGCTTAACATTTTTTTTAAATAGAAAATAATTTTGTTATATCGATGACATACAATTTTTTTTTTAAAAATTCATTAAAATAAAAAAGTTATTTAATTGACAAAATTAGTTAATATTTCAAGTTTATGGACCCAATTTAGTATAAATTAAATGAAAAATAGATTAAATAATCAATTTAAAAAAAAATGACATATTTAGAATCTAGACAATATAATATGAAATGGGTTTTAATTTTGTATAAAAATTCTCTAATTAGAGGCACACAAATTATTTCAAAAGTTCATATTTGTGCTTTCGTTCATAGAGATTTGAATTTGCAGGTCCATGTCTCACGTGTGGTCATCCTAGGCCTATCTCAGACCTAAACTCGAGGCAAGTGGCAGGTTGTGGAATCAACTTCCACAGAACGGGCCCCCGTTTTGAAAAGGGGGGCTCATTTACGAAATGGGGGCCCGTTCCTTTTTTAACTGTTGGTTTTCGGAACGGGCCCCTATTTTTTAAATGGGGGCTCGTTATATAAATATCCGACCCCCAATTTGAAAACAGGGGCCCGTTCATAAAATTACTGTTATTGTCCAAAAAAAGGACAGATTGCATCAATTTATGAGATTATCATTGGAATCTATACTGACAAACATTGTTTACAACATTTGGCACTAATTTTTTTTTCTTTTTTACACAAATTTCAGAAGAACTCGGTAAAAAGAAATATTATTTTTTGAAGAGGAGTTTGTAAAGATGGGTTCAAAGCAACGTCAAAAGAAACAAAGGAATACAATGACAACAGAAGAAATTCAAGCACAAAGAGAGGAGGCAAAACGCCAAAGAGATCGAAGATCACAACAACGAAAATTGAAGAACACTAAAGCATCTAGTTCAGTGCCCATTGTAGATGAGACCATTGAAGAGATCACGATGGATGCAAGAAATGTAGAACAAAAAATAGGTATCACTGTTGATGCAAATGTTCATGTGGATGTGAATCCTGGTATGTTTTTCAATCCCCAAGACTATGATGCTAATCAAATTGCTGATTTAAATGAAGCTGGATATAAATTTAATACACCAATACAAAATGAAATAAAAATTGAAAATATTACACCACCCTCTCTGAAAGAAAATAAATGTAATTTGTTTACTATTGATAGCAATGTGCTAGATAATCTTAATGGGTTAGTTTCTTGGAGACAAATCAGAACACATGCAAATAGATTATATAAACAATTTTTCTATAATAAAAAGTTAGAATTCCAATGTCAGTTAATTCTACAATTAATAAAAATGTTAAAAATGCCAAAGTCATGAAAAAATAGGTATTTATGCAAAGTTATAACAACTGCTATAGTTGACAAAACAATTGTTAGTAAAAGAATGTTAAGTGATATAAGTGGCTATTTAAACTTACATCGTAGAACCTTGTCAAGAGCGGCCAAAAGAAGAGACACAATTGAAATTGATCCACTAAACTATTGTTGGAGTTTTAGTGGTAGACTTCAAAGGTCGGGCATGAAATTAAATGATGAAACTAAACTATTAATCGTAAAATTTTGGCATGATAACACTAGAGTTTCATCAAATGCTAGAGATGTTTTAAAGTTAAGGGTGGGATAAAAAAATGGTGACCCTCATCCAAAACATCTTCTTGACATGACTCAAACTGAATTCTTTAAAAAAATAAGTGATGAATCTGTGTTAATGAATTTACGAATTAGTCAAAGATCATTTGAAAAATGCAAACCCTGGTATGTTAAAACTAATAAACAAAGAATATCTTGTTGTTGTAAAACTCATGTTTAGTTTCGTTACTATTATGATGTTTTTTGATATATATGTTGTATATTGCATGGTAATGATCTTGTGCAGGATTGTGGTGTTTATGTTCCACTTGAAACTATAAAATATTTTATTGAAAGTTTATTTTGTAAACTACCTAATGAGCAATTATTTCTTTCGAGTTCATGCATTTATGGCCTTTGCAATTTATGTGGGAACTATTCTTTGATAGGTGAATGTTTGCATGAACATGTTTCATATGAGTTTGGACAAAAAATGGTTGATGTTAGGAGATTTAAAAATATAGAATACCCTTTAAAGGATGGAAGGATGTGGAAACATTTAGAATTGATTACAAAACATAATAGCGTGAATGCATTTAGAAGTGAATTTAAAAGTCATATTGTTCCAAAATATGTGAAACATTCCCAACATGCTCGATGGCTTGATGGGCAGTTTCCCATATGCAAGAACACATTTCCAGTTGTAACAATAGTATCGGTTGTGGATTTTGTAGAGATTATACTATAAAACCACAAGAGGAAACTCAATCACAATACCTAAAAAAATAATTCCTAGAAACATTTAACCCAAGTCTCACAAATTCAATATTGAAAGATTCAAAGTCCATTTGAAATTTACTATAGTGGATCAAATCTTACTACAAGTAAAGTCTCTTGATGTCTTAGTAGTTTTCACTATGGATTTCATGAATTCACTGAATATTTTGCATGTAGATGTTGATGTGACTGGTGAGAAAACTAACATATCTTAATGGAAAGATATTGATAGTTATAGTATGGTTTTTTATGTCAGGATTACATTTTTGAGACAACATGGTGCAACATGCAACATTTATGGTAATGGCATAATAGGTCCTATTATTCCATGACATGACATAATAGGTCCTATTATGCCATGACATGGCATAATAGGTACATAATTGGTCCTATCATACCATGACATGGAATAATAGGACCATAATAGGACCTTTATGCCATGACATTGCATAAATGGTCCTATTGTGCCATTTCATGACATAATAGGACCTATTATGACATGTCATGGAATAATAGGACCTATTATGCCATGATGGCATAATAGGTCCTATTATGCCATGTCATGGTATGACAAGACCAACTATGGACCTATTATGCAATGTCATGGCATAATAGGACATATTATGTCATCATGACATAATGTGTCATATTATGCCATGACATGGCATAACAAGTCCATAGTTGGTCCTATCATACCTTGAAATGACATAATAGAAACATAATTTGCCATCATGGCATAATAGGACCTACTATATTCTTATTATGCCATGACATGCCTTAATATGACATGATGACATAATATGTCCTATTATGCCATCACATGCCATAATAGGTCCATAATTGGTCCTATTATGTCATGTCATTGAATAATAGGAAAATAGATATCAAATCTATAATAATTTGACTATGTCAATGGCTAATTCTTAATGAATATTCATGTTTTGAAGGTCTCATTAAGAAATTAGAGATATTATACAAGAGGAGAGAATTGAATCCCTCTAATATTGGTGTATAAACTAGGAAGACTTTGATTTACCAAATGGAATATCTTAGTAGCCCACCATTTATCCATGGTGGTGTATAAACTACGAAGCCTTTGATTTACCAAATTGATTTACCATTTAGTTTTGGTTTGGTTTCTATTTGGTTTTGGTTTTGATTTCCATTTAGTTTTGGTTTTGTTTTGATTTGGTTTTGGTTTTGATGTTTGCGAGATATTTTGTATCTTGTAAATTTGATATTTTGTTTTGTTAGCTATCTAGATCTAGTTTTGATTTGTACATTTGTTGATTTTGGTTTAGGGTTTAGTGTTAACTGTTGAAGAATATTTGAGATTAAAATTAAGAATTTACAAATGTAAATTTTTTTTACTTATAGGATACTTTAAAAAAAAACTTAAATAATACCAAAAAAACTTAAATAATACTCAAAAAATAGGAAAAATATATAAGAAAATTAAAAAATGTGAAAATGGATGATCAAATGTGTACCTGGGATAGTGGTGGAGGCTTGAAATGGAGTCCACAACATGGGAGTCCATTTTTGATCTCCTTTTCTCACTATAGTTGCAGGTAAAAATGACAAAATGTGCTTGAAAAAAATGGGTAAAATGGGATTTAAAAATGGGGGCCCGTTTTTTAAAAACAAGACCCCGTTTCGTTTTCAAGTGGACCCCCATTTGAGAACAAAATAGGGGTCCATTTAGTTTCACCTCAGGCCCCCACTACTTTTTGCCTCAGGGGCCCGAAGCATAAAAGGGCCCTCATTTCTAAGAGCATCTTTTCCAATGCGTGGACTTCCAGCAATTTGTGACCCATTACCTTGCACTTATCCAGATCATTCCTTGCTAAGGGGAATGTCATACTTGTGAATAATCAAAACCATAGAAGAGGTAAGATTTCCAAGAAAATGAAGGAAAGAGAAGAAGTGCAGTACTCATTAAAGATGCCTCTCTCCAAGCAAAGAGGAAAACCAAAGAACAATTATATGCTCACATAATAATAACCCTATGCAAGAAAAGAGATCTAATAATGAATATTAAACAAAGATAGAGATAAATGTATAGAAAGAAGAAGAAAAATAGACTTCATGTTGCTGCCCCAAAGTATGTTAAAGTGAAACAATACCACAAGTGAAACAATACCACCACTAATGATAAAGAGCCCCCACTAAATGGGCTAATTATGCCATAGGGTAAAGAGCAACATGAAGGGAAAAGAAGTGCTAAGGCACCATGTTTTTACCAAGAAATACAACTAGATATGTTGTGAGATAAATGTGTGCAAGATCATATTGTAGTTGAACAAAATTGTTAAATGCATAATATTTTCCAAGAGAATGTGAATATAGATCATGAAAAAATACAATATTCAATACCTTTCACTTGCTTAAGATTTTTGTTTTTATTTTGAGAAGGAAAGGAAATGTTCTTGTCATATTTCAATCTCCAATAGATTCTTGCAGCTAATCTGTCAGGATGGTAAATATCATCTTGCCATGAAGGAGAGGGTTTGTTAGAAGAAGAAGTTTCATTATCCATAATTCTAATTTTGCCACTATCTATGCCATCTTGAATAGATTTTTGAAAATTAGGGCAATCATCAACATTATGGTCATGTGTTTGATGAAATGAACAAACAAGATGCTTTGAAGAAGAAGCATTCTTGTGGGCTCTCTTGATTTGTTGTTTAAATTGAAGGTAATCTTGAAAGTTTTGAAGCCTAAGGAATTCATCCATAGAAAGAGGGGTACCACTTCCTAGGCCTCTTATAGTAGTTTGTGTAGGAGGATTTATAGGGACATGAATTCCATACTCAAATTTCCTAATTCCTTGTCCTTTAAAACCTTGTTTTGTCATTATATGAAAGCCACGACTATAAGAATGTTACAATTAACTAGATGGAGGAACATATTCATCAATTTCTTTGAAATCTGATGTTTAAGGAGGCAGGAAAAGATTTGTAGATGAAGGAGGAGCATCATGTGAAATGAGAATGTCTTTGCCTTTATCAAGCTTATCCTTTTTGGAAGATTGGGGAAGAACATCTTCTTCATCTAAAAGCTCATTTGTAGTGATTTCTATGTGAGGAGAAAGGTCATGAATAAAATGCATGACATCATCCTCCCTACATATACTTTGATGTTGAAGATAGGTCTTAGGAGAATAAGGAGGATATAAATATGTAAGAATGTTGATGTTGTCATATTGCCCCCTTTGCTCAAGGGTGTGTGTGATGGATCCATATTAATTTCTAATGCCTGCTCTCTTGTAGAAAGATCATTGGGTAAAGCATTAGATCTCATTTCATCCACACAAGATACCTTAGGAGAGGTACAAAGGTTAGGATCTTTTGGTTTAGGGTCTACAAAATATTTGAGGTGATTAACATAGGAACTATATTTTGTTAACATCACCATAATGCAACATAAATGATACATGAAAGCTTTGAGATCTAATTGAAAAGAAAATATTTTAGAAATCCTAACAACACAATATTACCAAGTGCTATTAAGAAAGAGAAGAAATAGGAAATGGAAGAAACTCTTATCTGACACATGATAAATATATGCAAAAATTAATGTAATCACATGTGAAAGAGCGAGGAATTCCAATTTATTAATTGCCATTAAAAATCTCTTAAGTGAAATCTGAATTTGTTGGAAAAGAAGATCTAAAATTAGGACCTTTTTATGAAAATTAATTTTAAGATGTGAATTTAATGAATTTTGAATTTGTGTTTGACCTTAGAGAGTGTTAAAATTGATAAAGTATGCTGATTTTTTGGATTTGAGTAGAAAATATAGTCAATTCCGTCTCTCAAAATTTCAAGAAAAAAGTCGAGGACCATGGCGAGAACACACGGTCTGACCAACTTTTTAATTTTTTTTTAGGGATGATAAAAATTATAATTTTAATTCAAAATCCAAAAAAACACCCGATTTCTAGATTTCTAGATCAGTCAAACTTGTAGTCAAAGGTCGAAAATAGAAGAATCTTAAAAAATTTGGGTTTTACGATTTAACCACTAAATTTTCAAAATAAAGAGACAGATTTAAATTGCAATTTTGAAATAGAAATCAGATTTGTAACAAGCATTTAAAATTTTACACCTTACAAGCTTAATTTTCTCAAATGAAAAATTAGGGTTTTTATGCAATTAACCTCTAAAATTTGCAAATAGATCAAACTTGAAAATAAAAATTTGAAATTCAAATTGCAATTAATCAGATCTAAGAATGAGAAACCAAAATTAATGTGTAAGACGTCGGGTTCACCAAAATGTAAAGTGGAAAATTGGATCCTAGTGACTCCCCACCTAGGAGAGAGAAAGGAAGCCCCTAGGATGATTTTCACTTGGAAAGGAGGAACTTTACATTCAAAAGAGGGGCTTGAATCCGCTAGATCCAAATTTGAGGGAAACAAGGATGTGAATTCCAAGTGGATTGCAAGTGGTTGAAATGTGATTTACCTTCTTTTGTAAATGAGAAAGTTGACTTGTTGACTAAGTGGAAAAGAGAAGGAAACGAGTGAAATAAGGGGGCTACTAGTTCAGGATCATGTTGTAACTTCAGATATGAGATAATTAGATTGATGCAGATCTTCCTTGAAAATTTGGAGAAAATTTATCAAGACCGTGGTGAGAATGTACATGGTTCGCCACAAAATCTGTGAAATGAAAAGGGTTCCTCTATTTCTGGAAATGAAATCCAAACCTGCAATTAAAGTTGTGGAGTTGCAACCTACACACATAAAAGAGAGGGAGAATGCTTGTGGATAGGGGTTTTCCTTAGTGAAACCCCGGTTGAGGAATCAACCTTGAAAGAAAGCAATTGCAAATTCTTAAATGTAAACAATGGAAATATATACCTTGTAGATCTACAACTTGTTGATCATGATTACTTTGCTTTTTGAACATAACCACAAATGTTGTATGAAATGACACGTAACATGACAAAACCCTAACACTCACACATGCTTGAAAATGAATGTTGTAATGTTTCTCCAATAGATGAATGAAGAAGACTTGAATGCTTGAATGCTTGATGATGACCTTGAAATCTTGTATCTTCTCCTTATGCTCTTTATCATTTATCATCTATATATGCATTGTCCATCCATCCTCCTTGAATGAGGGGATTGAATTACTTTTTATACATACCTCAAGGATTAATTTTTAACCACCGAAGGTCGACAAAGAAGAATTGCAAACCTCAAAGAAAAATTGTGCATAGGATATTGGGAATACCTGACATAGAGCCACCCTAAGGGGTGAGGACAGGGGTGCCATGCCCCTATCCTACCCTATTTTGGGGTCCGAAAAGTGTCTAGAGAAGACATAGGTAATTAAGGAGAAAGAGTGAAGGGGTGAGAATGCAGAAATAGGTCTCAGTTAGGGAAGGAGATGTCGTCGCCAAGGTGAGGACCCAAAATATGGTTAAAATTGCAAGGGTCACAATTTTATGACATTACAGTATTACAAAGTACTCCTTAATTTTTGGAACCCTAAGGAGATCATCAATAGGCGAATGATGATAATGTCCCAGACCTTCAGTACTAGATTGTGTAGGAGGGTTTATATGGACTTTAATTCCTTTTTCAAATTTTCCAAGTCCTTGTCCTCTATAACCTTGTTTTGATATTATGTTTTAGAAACTCCTATAAGAAATTTTTAATTGAGAAGAAGAAAGAGTATTATAATGGATTTCTTCAAAATTTGTAGTGTAAGTGCATCTAGAGGGAACAAAGGGAGAAGTATATGAAAAAGGAATATCCTTTGAAAGAAATTTTTCCTTTCTATTATCATGTGTATCCTCTTTGATAGGTTGGAAATGAAGATCCTTACCATATAAGGCTTCATATTTACTTAAATTTATGTGGCGAGATGTATTATGAATAAAATACATCACATAATGTTCTCTACAAATTTTTTGATGGTTAAGATAAGCTCTAGGAGAATAAGGGGGATCTAGAGAGATTGAAACACCAATATTTTTACCTTTCCCCCCTTGTGCTAGGGTATGCGTATGAGAAGAATATGATACCATGTTTCTCTTTAAGTATTTCTCTCCATTAGAGAGATTGAATTGATAGAGGTATTGGCTCTTTATTCATTCACATGAGATACCCTAGGAGAGGTACAATTGTTAGGTTTTTCATTAGCATCTCTAGGATTATTATCTACAAATATTTTATGTGATTCACATATGTAATGATTTTCCTAAAAAGATCATCATAGAACAACATGGATCATGGATAAAAGTTTTAAGATTTAATTGATTAATAGGAAGCATTTTGAAAATTCTAAAAATGTAATATGTCAATGTGATTGGAATGAAAAGAAGCAATGTAAAGGGAAAGAAACCATTATCCAACACATGATTATGATAAATATAAGTAAAAATCAAAGTACTCATATGTGAAATGGAAAATAAATCAGATCTATTAAGTGCCATTATGAATGTCTAAGATTAAGTTTGAAAATAAAAGTTACAAATTGTGCGATCTTGACAAATCAAATTAAACAAAATAGATTAAGGTTTTTATGAATTTAACCTCTAAATTTATGTATTTTGATTAAAAATATAATCTATGAGTGTGAACTTGAAAATTAAAATGCCTACAAATCAGATTTGAGAACACAAATCAGAAATAATGGAGTAAGATGTTAAGGTCACCAAAATGTAGTGGTGGAAAATTAAAGTTATGGTTAAATTAAGATAATAAAACCACTAAATTACCTAATTAACCATTACATTAGGGATGAGATAAATATAATAGTACTAGCCTTGAAAGACCAATATTCTAATCAGATTCCTAGTTCCTTGGATAGGGGCTTGTCCTCATTGAATTCAATTGGATTGTAGAAAATTAGGGAAAAATAGTTGATTGTTAAAGAGATCAGGTAGAAATAGTGAGCTAAAAATTTCACATAGAGACACCAAATTGGATCTAGGCAAAATAATATGTTTAAGATCCATTCCTAGAAGTTTCGCCTATTTTTTTAGGTAAAAGAACTTGTTCATCTTTGTGAATTTTTTTGATCCCTTCGAATGAATCTTTGTACTTGTTTTTAGCACATAGAAGGAAGAGGAAAATTTTTGGGAATAGGGGTTTGCCTAAGTGAAACCCTAGTTTGGAAATTAATCTTGAATAAAATAATCTAAATACTAAATAGATATACCTTAGTTATGCAATTATTAATGATTATACTTTTCTCTTTGACTGTAATCACAAATTTTGTATACAATGGCACGATGAACACAAAACCCTAATCACACACACATGCTTGCATGAGGTTGAAGCATTTTTTGTCCACAATGATTGAAGGATTAATATGTAGCCTTAACAATCTCTAAAAATTCTCAATATTGAATGTTTCGTAGATGTGCAAATGTTTTAGGTAAGGTAGGTATATGAAAATGAACTGATATGATGTCTTTATATAATGATTTCTAGGTAAATTACCGATTAGGATGACTTTCAATGATCATTTATAGCCATGATGATGAATTCTCATCGAGGAAATATAAAACTCACCCTATTTTAAATTTGGGCCCTTTCGAGGGGGACCATGATATTTTAGGGTTCCATGGTGCAAATCAAAACGTACCACACCTTGGTCCCACTGCAAAGGGGACAAAAATAAGGTGTCAGGGAGGTGGGTACCCCTCTGTAGAATGAACAACAAGTTGTACATGACATCAAAGATGGGTACTTAGAAAAATTTGGACCTATAGAAGGGATGAGAATAGAACATGCTAAAGTGGAAGCCTAAACATGATGTGTAAATTAGATTGATGATAATTTACGACACTAAAAAATGTAAAGAAATTTGTGTGGAAAGGAAGCTGGAGTTCTCTCCCACCTGATAAGCCATCAGTCTGTGGTTTTGTTGTTGTATTTTTTTTATTTTTTTTGTTGGCTACATCTGGTTTCATGTTTCATTTTTAGGTTTGTTAGTTTGCTGGCTTTTGATTATGGTTTTTCACTCCTCTTGAGTCCCATGTTTTGTTGCTATGGCTAAGGTTATATAAGTTGTGGGTCTCTCCCAATTTATTAAAATATTTAGAACAATAATTTAATTAAACCCTAAATCTAAATTTATTTGAATGCTAACCTTAACCCTTACTATAATTGAATGCTAACCCTAATTGAAAGTTAATCTTGATTTTATCCAAATCATAACCTATCTCTAATGCTAATTATGACCCTAATCCTAATTCCGATTCTAATCCTAACCATAACTATACCCTATTCATAATCTTATTTTAAAACTAACACTAACCCTAATTGATCCTTAGCTCTAAACCTAACCCTAAGAAATCCCTAAGCATAAACATATTTAAATGTTAACCATAGTTTAACCCTAATCCTAAATTTAGCTAAACGATATTCTCCTAGTTGAACCTAGGAATAATATATAGATTTATTCAATGTCTTCCAATTTGCATTTCAATTTCTAGTAGCTTATATATATATTTAATTATTTATATATAAAATAATTATCTTATTCTATATATATTATTAAATATATACAAGATAGTGAATCATTGAAGTTATAGTTTCATCTAATTTTACATTTGAAGCCATCTGCAATGGGATCAATGTTGTCTGCAAACACAAAACCAATTAAAGGTAAAATTGACATTTGCATGCCTGTTTTTCCAGATTTGCAAAATAATCTTAAATTAGAAAAAAATGTGAGCATTACATAGTCATTACTTATTTGTACATGTGGCTAGTGATGGATTAATTTTAGTAGAGAAATTTTACTTTTTACATGTGGCTAACAACCATAATTTGCATTAGTTGCCAATCGTCAATTCCAACTGAAATTGTCAAAGACTGGATGATTTAAAAAAGGAAGGAAAAATTAAATTATCCACTATTGATAGAGTGGTGGATTATTAGGGTTCGATCTATAAAAGAAAACTATACTATTTCTTTTCAATCACTCCTTTGCTACTCTACCACCTAACCATACTTGCAATCAAATTTTTGTGCAAATAACACAAACTTCTAGGAGCTATAGGATGCTTTTTATTGAGTTGCATTGGACTTTACCAGCCATAATTTCTTAGAATCTTTCACTATTTTTTTATGACATTGTTTTGTTTTGAAGTTTTTTAGGATATACATTTTTTCCTTTTGTAATTCTCTACACCTATCCTTTGTGTGTCCACTACTACTCCTTGCAACTATACCCTTCATCTTGAACCAACAATACTCCTTCAGATGATGCCTCTACTATTGGTACATAAAGACAATGGCTCCTAATGTTATCTTTATTCTTACACATATATCCATATTTATTCTCTATGTTATGGGCTACACAATATGGATGTAGTATCTTCATTCTTGCTTTTAGAGATTCAAAAGGTCCAATTTATTATTAGATCTAGCATATATATTTTTATAATCAATGCATTATTTAAATGCTTTCACATTTTAATATTTTTTTTGAACAATCGTCATGCCAATTCTTTTCTTTCATATTATGCAAACTTGTATGTGTAAAGCGGAAAATCAAACCCTAAGTGTTCCCCCCCACTCCACTCCAAGGAGAGAGAAAGGAGGTCACTAGGGTTGACGGTTTTCACTTAGGAAAGACTTTACATTCAAAGGAGGGGTTGAAACCCACAAGATCCAATCCCACACAATGCAAGACTAGATTTTAAATGAGTTTCAAGAGTTGAGACAACAAGGATAACCTCCTTTGTAAAGAATGTAGATAGAAAGATTGAACTAGGAATGTATGTGAAAGTAAGAAAGATTAGCTTGCAGACAGAAATAGAAACATGGGATGAAGCTGTGGACCTGGAATTAGTAGTAAAATGTCGAGACAGTGCTGTCCTACAAATTTGAGCTAAAGTTGATGGGACGATGGTGCCCGGAGTGCACACGGTCCTCCGAAAAATCTGCGAAACGAAGGGGGATCTGTTCGTCTTTGCACAAGGATTCCAGATCTTCAATTACAGTTGCGTACCTGCAACCTACACATAGAAAAGAGAGGACGATTGGGGGGTTAGAGATGAGGGGTTTGCCTTTAGGTCAAACCCTGATTTTGGAATTAACCAAGAATGAGAATGCTGTAAATGTAAATGTTTGTAATGTAAACAAGTACTGATACCTTGTTGTAAGAATGTTTGTATTCTTACATGCGAAGGTGTAATGATGTTGTATGTTGTATGTTGTAAGTGATCTCCTCTTCAATGGTTGAATCCTTGTCTTTGAATGCAACACTTAGCCTTGAATGGAGACTTAGAATGCTCAATTTCTTGAAGGAATGCTTGAATGCTTGAATGTTTGAATATTTGAATATCGCTTCCGCCTTTTGCATACATCTGTCCTCCTCCCTTTTGAGAGGGGAAATGTAGTTTATATACTTGTCAATTAGGGTTAGAAGACTGATTTTTCTGACCTTAGGCCGACGTAGAAGCATTATTTTCCGAATTGCAAACTTAAAGACTCGGTGCCCAACAAGAGACCGGGCCCAAAATAGGGCCAGGGACCAGGGAGCTGGGCGCCATGGTCCCACCTCCCAGGACAACAGGGTGCAAGGAAGGATCAGGCCAAGGTGCAGAAAGATGCAGTTTTTGGTGTCGTAAACAGGTTTCGAGGTCTCCATTCAGGTGAAGCGTTGCACTGCCATCGTGAAGACCCAAATGCAGTCAAAATTGCAAGTGTCACAATTTTAGGACGCTACATTTAGCCCCCACTTTAGCGGGAGTATAAGCGTATGCCCATACTTTTGGTAAAGTACGAGGAAACAACTTTGAAAGACTTTTACCATGTCAAGGAGGCAAGATACACCAAGCCCCTAGTGGACTAAGGATCTTATGACTTCGATTGACAAAGTAAAAGGGGAGATCATGAGGGAGAACCATGATTGTCAGTAGTAAAGTTCCCTCACTATGAGTCATGCAAGAAAAATGCCAAAATTTTCAAGGCAAAGCTAAGTTCACCAAGAAATTTTTAGGAATTTTGAAGAGATATGGATGGAGTGTATGCCCCCTACGTTAAAGCGATTGCGCACGCCTCATCGGGGGTGATTGCTTTAAGGTAGTGATACGTATAAGAAATGAGAAAGGAAAAGGAGCATGTTATCGCAAGGATTTAGCCCCCAAGTGTGAGATAAGCCCAAGGATAATAGACACAAAACACAAAGCACGAGGTGACTTCGCTTTCCTCGGGGTCAGTATGCTGTATGATAATTCATGTATATCATATGTATGTATGCATAATTGTTCTTCATTCCCCAATTAAGGACGTCACCTAGAAGAAGGGAACATATGTGTCTTTTGAGTCAACATGAGAGAGACCAAAAGAGATCTCAATGCTTTGCATCATCCTCAAGTAGACAACACTAAGGACAACAAATAGAAGAATGATAACAACACATAGAAGAAGTAACAAAAGAGAGGAGGAGAGAGTATTCTATGCTAATGAACTAGTCTAGCACGTCATCTACCCGTCGATCTTGCTGATCAATATTTTGGGAAGGCAGGAAACATGCCAGAGGAGGAACATTCAGCACAACAGATGGAGCTATCATGAGATCCAAACAAGGGCTATGTTCATGTTCCAAGCCATGTTGTTCTTGTCTAGGAGCTAGGATAAGTGCTTTAGAAAATTCGTTAGATAAATGGTTATCAACATCAACATATTCATATTCATTATCAGAATGAAGAGGAGTAACATTTTCATCATGAATAACATTTTCATCTATATCATCAAGATTTATAAAAATAGGATCTTTAACTCGCATAGGATCAAAACCATCATGCATCTTATGTTTAGGAGATTTTGGCTCAATTTCCGGCTGAGGAGAAAATGGAATAATACTAGCGGAAGGTATTTTTGGGGATTGCAAAGTTTGAGAGGCAGTTGCACAAGCTCTAAGATGACACTTTCATCGGCGTTCACGTGCAAAACGATTTCGTCTAGTCTTAGTAGGAAGTTGAGAAGATTGAGGAGGAGGAATGTTCTCATCCTTATCACTTGGGTGTTTGGGTTGTGATCTCTTAGGTTGGACGATAGGAGAAGAGGAAGGTCTCTTCTCTTTATAAGAGAAAGGAGGAGGAACTGCTCCATACAGAGGAGGAATATCTGGTTTAGGAAGGAGACCAAGTCCATCGTGACGAGGAGGTATAGGTCTACTTTTAGAAAGTTTATTAGGCATAGACATAGTTACATCCATAGGGATGGGTTGGGAATCTTCTTGAGAAAAGACATTAGTTTTATCTTTTAAAGGAAGAACTTCCTTCTCAAGAATGATAAGAATATTAAGTTTGGGTGTTCTAGGTTCACTTAGAGATAGAATCATATCTGTTTTCCACTTTTGATAAGATTTGAAAAGATGATCACTTCGCGGTGGAAGAGATTGGAATTGTTTAGGCTAAAAATAATCAATAGGATTGCTAGAAGTTCTTTCAGCTGGTTTAAAGAGACTATGATTGACAGTAACAACTTCACCATTATGTGGAAATTTCAAACACTTGTGAATAGGAGAAGCAATAGCTTTCATGGAAGATAGCCAAGGATAGCCTAGCTTCACACGAAATTGTTCAGACGATGGAATAATAGCAAAGTTCTCATCAAGGGATTTGTTATGAACTTCAATAGGTAATGTAATATAACCAATTGCAGGAGAAGAAAATGCATCAAATAATTTCACAACCAAATTTGTTTTTTCATAGATCACTTGATTCAATTTTAAAGTAAAAAGAAATTCTTTAGTAATGACATTAACCATGCAAGAAGGGTCAATAAGCACTCCACGGCAAGGTGTATTCTTAACTTTTGCAACTATATATAAAGGACCATTAGGTGCCCTGATAGTTTCACTGGAATCAAATGTGATGGAAGGCTCTTTAGGAATTTTCTGCTGCTCTACAAAGTTAATCACATTCGGAGTCATAGACACAAGACCATCAGATGAGAAAGAGGAATTATTAGTCTCAATCACATTAGAGGTATGAGAAGGTAATGGATCGGTAAAAATCTTAAGATTTTGGTTAGGGGGAGCTACAGATGTGTTACCTTTATCATTCACTCCTGAAACAGAGATAGTATTATTATCAATCAAATCTTGAATTTTACCCTTTAAAGCAAAACATTTTTCAGTATCATGCCCAGGTTGATGATGAAATTGACAAAAAGATTTGTTATCAAAATAGGGTGACTTCACCTTTGCAGGATCTATTTGTTTTATAGGAGGGAGAGTAAGCACATTTTGTTCCAATAACTTATTCATAATACTATGCAATGATTCATTCAAAGGAGTAAACTCTCTTGCTTTCTTGAAAAACTTAGAAATAGGAGGCACACCTGATGCTGCATTCACATTGTTGTTGATGATGTTTTCATTGAACTTGATGGATTCTCTGTTCGGTTTAAACTTCCCAAATGGTTGTTGACTACTATCACCCTTATCACTCGGAGCCATAGGATTTGCTTGTTCCATTTGGCTCACAGTCAGTTGATAATTGTGAAGAGTTGCGCACAACTGTTGGAAAGAAGTAAACTCAGAAAACAAAAGTTTTTCTCTAATATCTTTTTGTAAATTAGAAATAAAGATCCTTTGAATATCATTGTTAGGTACTGGAAAAGAAATTTGAGCATACAAATTTTTATATCTACCAATGAAATCAGTCACTTTCTCTTTAACACCTTGTTTGCAATGCATTAAATCAATCAAAGTAACTTTAGGACCTATATTGTTTTGAAATTGTTGAATAAAAGCATTTGCAAGTTGTTGAAAAGAAGTAATAGAATAGGAAGGCAACGAGCAATACCATTGTAAAGCCTTATCTCTTAGTGTTCTAGTAAATAGTTTTGCAAGCAACCTTTGGTCATGAGCAAAATCGGTACATATTGTTTGAAAGGTCTTAACATGTGTTAGAGGATCTCCTTTACCATTATAAAGCTCCGACTGTGGGATCTCAACATGCTTAGGGGGAATAGCTCGAACAATGTCAAGAGAAAGTGGGCTCGCAACATCAAATGTGGGCACACTAATCTTAGATTGATTTATAGAAGCAATTTGTTACTGTAAAGAAGAGACAGTTTGTGCAAGATTGTTAATGGTCGCTTCAGTCGAAGAATTCATATTAGATGTGTTGGATTGTGATGGAGGTATTATGTTATTGAAAGAAGGTATTGATTGAGAGTAAGGTGGCGGGACACTATGATAGTTAGTCATAGGAGATGATTGGAAAGGAGGAACACTACAAGGAGGAATGGAATGATTGAATGAATTGCCCCCTTGCGCCATGTTCATTTGTGGAGATGTAATAGGAACACTCATTGAGGGAATGAATGAAGAAGTCGGATTGAATGAAGGAAGAGGGTTGATCAAAGAAGAAGGATTGCCCCCATGGCTGGTGATCATAGGTGGAATGTCTTGTATCGAAGTAGTCATTATGTTTGGTGTAAAAGTAGGTATACTAGCAATAGAAGTTGTCAAAGGAATAGAATGATTGACGTAGGTAGGAGGTTGTGTATAACCTAAAGTTTCGGCACAACTCTTCATAGGCATCACATTCGAATCCACGATGTGTGCGATACCACGCAAAATATCAATTCCATTCTTATCACTTTGAACCATACGTTTTAGACCCTCAATTAATGAAAGAGCTTGACTATCGGGGTATTCTTGAGACATCCATTGCTGAAAATCATCAAATTGGTTATCCAATTTTGAAAGTTGTTCTATAGAAACCTCATGGAGAGCTTCTTCATTATTAGGAGGATTAGAGGAATTACCCGTGTCCTCGTTGAAAAGGCCATTCAAATTAGGTTCCATCTCCTCAATAATTAAACCTTGGAAAGACTTAACTCTATGGCTTCGTCTAACGGGAATAGTGTAAGTAGGGCTTATTGTTGTAAAACTCATGCACTAGAGAGAGAGAGAAGATTTTGAATTTTGAATTTATTTTCGAATTTAGAGGTAGAAAATTTCGCTAAAATCAGCCAATCTCCTAGATTTAAGCTATTAAATGCAATCATGACAGTCTCCCAAAATTTCAGAAAAAATGTTGGGGACCGTGGCGAACGGAGTGCACACGGTCCTCGCAACTTTTTTTGAAATTTTCAGAAATGAAAGTTATGATGATTTTAAAGCTAATCTGAAAAAATTGAATGATTTTACGATCTGTAGATAGGCCAAATTAAAGTTGCAATCTCAAAATTGAACCCTACTAAGATTGTTGAAAGATGCAAAATTTGAATTTTGAAAAAGAGAGGGAAACTGAAATTTTGAATTTTATGATTTTAGAGGGAATACTAAAGGCAATTCAAACTTTGAAATTTAAAAGTTGATTCAATTTCATGCAAAATTCAATTTTAGAAGCGGAAATCAAAGTTATTATAATTAAACACTTAATTTCAAAAGTCACATATTGCAAGGATTTGAATAAAGCACTGAAACTTCAAATGAATGCCAACACACTTTTCAGATTTAGGACAGTAAGAAATGAAATTTTAACACAAAATTTCACTTTCAACAATTTTTTTGAATGATTAGAAGCCTTAATCCAAGCAATCACTAGACCAACTTTGATTTTAATTTTGAAAGTGTTAGAATTGATGAAGTCAGCCAAGATTCTAGATTTTAGCAGAAAAATACAGTAAGATCTAGCTCCCGCAATTTTGAAAAAAATGTCAGGGACCGTGGCGAACGGAGTGCACACGGTCCTCACAACTTTTTTCAAAATTTTCAAGGATAAGAGATATTATGATTGTGTTGCGGAATCCAAAGTTACAGCCGATTTGGAGGTGTTCTGATCAGTGAAATCGTCGGTCAAATGTTGAATCAAGAGGGTTTTAAAAATTAGGGTTTTGACACTTAACCACTTAATTTTCAGAATTAAAGCACAAATATGAATTGACAATTTGCAATAGAAGGATAGATCTGAAACAAGCATTAACAATTACACATTTCACAAGCTCAATTACTAAAAAGAAAATTTAGGGTTTTTATGCAATTAACCTCTAAAATTTGCAAAAGATCAAACATGGAAATGTAATTAAGGAATCCAATTTTTTTCAAATCTAACCATGAATAATCAGAATTAGGATGCTCACGTCGGGTTCACCAAAATGTAAAGCGAAAAATCGAACCCTAGGTGTTCCCCCCCACTCCACTCCAAGGAGAGAGAAAGGAGGGTCACTAGGGTTGACGGTTTTCACTTAGGAAAGACTTTACATTCAAAGGAGGGGTTGAAACCCACAAGATCCAATCCCACACAATGCAAGACTAGATTTTAAATGAGTTTCAAGAATTGAGACAACAAGGATACCCTCCTTTGTAAAGAATGTAGATAGAAGGATTGAACTAGGAATGTATGTGAAAGTAAGAAAGATTAGCTTGCAGACAGAAATAGAAACATGGGATGAAGCTGCGGACCTGGAATTAGCAGTAAAATGTCAAGACGGTGCTGTCCTACAAATTTGAGTGAAATTTGATGGGACGATGGCGCCCGGAGTGCACACGGTCCTCCGAAAAATCCACGAAACGAAGGGGGATCTGTTCGTCTCTGCACAATGATTCCAAATCTTCAATTACAGCTGCGTACCTGCAACCTACACATAGAAAAGAGAGGACGATTGGGGGGTTACGGATGAGGGGTTTGCCTTTAGGTCAAACCCCAGTTTTGGAATTAACCAAGAAATGAGAATGCTATAAATGTAAATGTTTGTAATGTAAACAAGTACTGATACCTTGTTGTAAGAATGTTTGTATTCTTACATGCGAAGGTGTAATGATGTTGTATGTTGTATGTTGTAAGTGATCTCCTCTTCAATGGTTGAATCCTTGTCTTTGAATGCAACACTTAGCCTTGAATGGAGACTTAGAATGCTCAATTGCTTGAAGGAATGCTTGAATGCTTGAATGTTTGAATATTTGAATATCGCTTCCGCCTTTTGCATACATCTATCCTCCTCCCTTTTGAGAGGGGAAATGTAGTTTATATACTTGTCAATTAGGGTTAGAAGACTAATTTTTCTGACCTTAGGCCGACCTAGAAGCATTACTTTCCGAATTGCAAACTTAAAGATCCGATGCCCAACAAGAGACCGGGCCCAAAATAGGGCCAGGGACCACAGCACTGGGCGCCATGGTCCCACCTCCCAGGACAGCAGGGTGCAAGGAAGGATCAGGCCAAGGTGCAAAAAGATGCAGTTTTTGGTGTCGTAAATAGGTTTCAAGGTCTCCATTCAGGTGAAGCGTTGCACCGCCATTGTGAAAACCCAAATGCAGTCAAAATTGCAAGTGTTGCAATTTTAGGACACTACAGTATGAAATGATGATGCTACAAGAAGAGCTAAGTCAAACGAGCAAAGAAAAGTAGAAGTTGAGAGCTATGTTGAGGTTAAGTCATAATTATGGAGATTTTATCTTGTTAATGTGTACTATTTCCCTTCATGACATGGCTAGTGAAGTTGTTGCTCATACAATACAAGTACATAATTAATATAGTTTAGAAGATTAAGTTTGTTTTGGATTTAGTTAAATATAGGCTCTGAGATATGTTTTAATTAGCGATATCTTTTATTCAAATGAAATATTTTTTCTTTTGATAAGTATGGAGAACATGCGTTATTTTTTTTCCTTCCATTTAGGCAATGCCCTTCCTTTTCTTTTTGCAGTCAATATGATATTAGTCTTCTTTTTTTTTTTTATTGTTAGGCATTGTGATGCATATTTTTATCACATGAGATCTGATCAAGAATTTTTATGTAGTGTTTGTATTTTTTATTACTTGTTATAGTTGCATTTTTCCTTTCATCATATATGAAAGGCAAGAAGAGGAGTGGCAACAACCTTCCTAATGCAAACCCCTTAGGAGAGTGAAAGCAATTTTCTTTGCAAACCCTTCAACAATATTACAGATAAAAGAAAACACAAACAAAAATATTTTAGATTTAACATAGACAAATGACACAAAATATTTAATGTGGGAAAGCCCTTCTGAGAAAAAATCCATCACACCAAAGCATAGATCAATTGTATTATAGTAAAACCCTTTTGCAAACAATATATAGAATCTATGCTCTTGCGGGTGTCTTCAACTCAAATATAGAAATCTCTAAAATAATTTCAACAATATAATGATGTCTTTCAAAATGCATCATCTACCTTCTCTTCTACAACACATTATACTAGTAGATTTTTCAATGCAAAAAGAAGTAGCTTCTCAAAAGAATCCACATCCATATATTAGAAACTTCTTTTATTAATAACTCTTGCATAAATAATATTTACTACAAATATTATTTATTCCTCAAATAAAGGGTGTCCAAGGTAAGATCTGATCAGGAGTTTTTATGTAGTGTTTGTATTTTTTATTACTTGTTATAGTTGCATTTGTCCTTTCATCATATATGAAAGGGAAGAAGAGGAGTGGCAACAACCTTCCTAATGCAAACCCCTTAGCAGAGTGAAAGCAATTTTCTTTGCAAACCCTTCAACAATATTACAGATAAAAGAAAACACAAACAAATTTTTTTTAGATTTAACATAGACACATCACACAAAATATTTAATGTGGGAAAGCCCTTCTGAGAAAAAATCTAGCACACCAAAGCATAGATCAATTGTATTATAGTAAAACCCTTTTGCAAACAATATATAGAGTCTATGCTCTTACAGGTGTATTCAACTCAAATATAGAAATCTCTAAAATAATTTCAACAGTATAATGATGTCTTTCAAAATACATCATCTACCTTCTCTTCTACAACACATTATACTAGTAGAGTTTTCAATGCAAAAAGAAGTAGCTTCTCAAAAGAATCCACATTCATATATTAGAAACTTCTTTTATTCATAACTCTTGAATAAATAATATTTACTACAAATATTATTTATTCCTCAAATAAAGGGTGTCCAAGGTAAGATAATTATGCCTTTTACCAAAATAATTTTTTTCAAATTTCTCCAAGTCTATTTGGGTGGAAGATTTGGTCCCACTGAGAATCTTTCTTAGACTGTCCTAAATAATAGGAATCAATTACCACATGTCAGTTGGGTTGAATTTTGAGGAGCTCCTAAGAATTCTACTCCCTCAAAGTTCATCCATTGTGACAAGTGTCATAATTTTACTCTCTCCCCAACACTTATTTCTTGCACTTAAAAAATTTATATTGTAACATTAAATTTATTAAAATTAGTATACAAAACCATTTAAATAATTAAATTCACTTGGGATTTCTAAAGTTGAGGCACCTTAATCCCAATAATCTCTCACTTGATGAAGACCTTGCAAGAGTCATCATATTGCAACTTAGGCACCAAGGCTCATTGAACTAACACACCACTCAACCAATTCTCTATGATCATTGGCTTGGTCAATGCATTAGCTACATTCACCAAAGTGTCTACCTTTTCCAACTTCACCTTTCCATCTTCCACCATATCATGAACAAATTTAAAATGGACATCAATGTATTGTGTTCTGAAATGAAAACTAGGATTCTTTACAAAGAAAATAACCCTTTGGCTATCACAATGGATAGTGTTTTGTCCTACATCAAAACCAGTATCCGAAAATGGTCTCTTAAGACAAATAATTTATTTGCAAGCATGAGTAGATACCATGTAATCAGTTTCAATTATGGATAAAGCAACCATAGTTTTTCATTTGCTCATCCAACTTACTACACCACCAAACATTGTGAACACATATATAGTGGTGGAACTTCTACTATCAATGTCACCAGCCCAATTAGAGTCTACATACCCATAAATACTCAAGAAATGCCAAGGTCCAATTAGATTACGATGGAAATATAGGGAATACTTAGAATTACCCTGCAAATATTTGAACGCTCTCTTCACTGTATCCTAGTGCACCCACCTAGGATTAGCCATAAACTAACTAAGGACTCCTATTGCTTGTGCAATGTGTAGCCTTGTACACACCATAACATACATTAGGCTACCAACAATACTTGCATAACAAATTCTAGTCATAGCCTGCATCTCCGTAGGAGACTTCAGATAGTCTTCCACATAAAAATTTGTCCCTTGTAGAATAGGAACAACTAACTATTTGCAATTTGGCATGTTGAATCTCTCCAACATAGAGTTCACATAATTTGTTTGATTGACCCAAAAATTTCTATTAGCTCTATCTATTCTAATCTTCATTATAACAATATACCTTGCAACACCTAGATCTTTCATCTCAAACTGTGTTAAGAATTGAAAATTCAAATATGAAATCATTCTCTTCCCATTCCCAATAAACAACATATCATCTACATACAAGACAGTAATGAGAATATGACTGTATTCATCTTTGTAATCAACGCAACGGTCAAATTTAGATCTCAAAAATCCCATTGACCACATAGGTGTCAAATTTTTGGTACCACATCTTGGGAGATTGCTTAAGACCATAAAGAGATTTATTTAGCTTGCATACCAGATTCTCTTTACCTTCTCCATGAAGTGACTTAGTTGTTACATGGAAATATCCTCCAAGTTAGCATGAAGGAAAGTCTTCACATTCATCTTCTCAACCTCCAATACATGAGTTGCTACAAGTGATGACAAGAGAAAAATCGATGTCAACTTAGCTACATGAGAGAATATCTCCCCATAATCAATTCTCTCCACTTGGGAATATCCCTTAGTAACCAACTATGCATTGTGATTCTTAATGCTACCATCTAAACACAATTTATTCTTGAACATACATTTACAACTAATAGGTTTATGTCACTTGGGAAAAGGTACTAAATACCATGTCACATTCTTCTTCAATGCAACCATCTCTTCATTCATGGCTTCCATCCAAGAATTTGCAAATCATGTATACCCATTACCTCTCTAACAGTCCTAGGCTAATCAACATTATAAATCAAAGCAAAAATACAACTAGAATCTAATAATGAATAGTCAAACCATTTTGGTATCTATATCTTTCAAGTTACCACCTATCACACATAGACCTCCTCAAAGATTGAGGTTGAGGATTTTGTTCCTCTTTTTAACTCCAAGTTTCTATAACTCTCCTCATCATCACGTCCCATAGAAGTACATTGTTTATCTCTCTTAGGAGTGGGTGGAACTTGAATTACCTCCTCTATATGATTCTCTTCCTTCTCTATTTACAAATCAACTATGGAAGGTTTCATCTCTCTAAATATTACACTCCTACTATAGAGCACCTTCTTTATAACTAGATCCCAAAGCTTGTACACCTTCACACTGATACTATTATTGATGAAGATACACTTAACCACCTTGTTCTCCAATTTAGATTTCTTGTCATTAGACACATGAGCATATGCCTCACAACCAAAGACTCTAAGATGTCTCATAGAGCTCTTTTTACCAAACCATTCTTCCATTGGGTTCTTTTCAACATGTGTTGAAGTAGGAAATCTATTTATCAAATAACATGCAATGGCTACTACCTCAGCCCAAATTTTTTCTTCAAGGCTAGTACCACTCATCATAATCCTACTTGTATCCATAAATATTCTTTTCATCCCAAGTCCATTTTATTGTGGTGTATATGGAGTTATATTATGTCTTTTAATCCCATATTCCTTATAGAACCTATTGAACTCAACAGAACAAAAGTCATCACTATGATCTATCCTCAAACATTTAATTTTCCTACTAGTCTGATTTTCAACCAAGGGTTTAGATTCCTTAAACTAATTGAAAACTTCATATTCACTTGTAAGGAAGAAAAAAAAATTCGTTCTAGAATATTCATCTATAAAAGAAAAAAACTACATAGATTTATTTAAAGAAGACACATTAACTGAACCAAATACACTAGAATAAACATAGTCCAACACTATAGAAGATTTATGAGAACTTGAATACAAGGATACAAAATGTTTATTTCCACATGTGCATTGTTCATAAAATTTGAACTCAAGATTACAATCATTAAGGCCTTCAAGAAGGATATTATTATTCAAGGTTTGTATTCCCTTTTCACCTATGTGGCCAAGTCTTTGGTGCCATAATATTGTCTTCTTAGTTGGGAGCTTCATATCCAAATCATTAGCACCCTTAAGTACCTAGAAAGAATGACCATCATATGTTGATACAACTATTTTCTTCTTTGTTTGATTTGACAGTGAAGATGAAGAATACAAATCCCTTTTCTTGGACTTCATAGAAGCGTTATGCACTAAATCATGCATGCATTAGATTATACATAATGACTAACTAAGCAACCATATTAAGGACCATAGAACCTCTAGTAATCTTGCATCCATATTGCAAGAAAATAGTCTACACTCCTACACCACTCAACTTGCTAATGAAAAGAAGGTTTCATGCCAAACTAGGAATGTGTAGTACACCATCAATTCTCTTCACTCGAAAATTAAGGAAATAGATCTTGATTCTTCCACAACCAACAATTTTCAAGTGAGAGTAATCACATCAATACACCATCCCACCATCATATTCTTCGTACTTTGAGAACCAACCCTTGTGTGAGATTATGTGGAAAGAAGCACCTGAGTTAATTAACCTTACATCTTTTGATGCATGGGTTTCCAAGGAATCAACAGAAGAATTTGTATCATCTTGAGAGGATCGATTGTAATCAAAATTAGAGGACATTTTTTATTTATTTTTCTTCTCCTCCTTGCAATCATCTTGGAAATGACTAGATTTTCTAAAGTTCTAGCATTCAGCCTTGGACCTCTTACCAAATGACTTAGATATCCCTAGAGACACACTTTTATTTCTTTTCCTTCATCTTTCCTTTCTTTGTTGATCTTCCATAAGCAAAAAGGGCATCTTTGTCCATTTCAAAAGACTTCCTTCGCACTTCTTCAAACAACAACAAAAAATCCACATCTTCCATCTTGAAAGTGGTTGTTGTTCTTTAGCTAGCCATAACTAGGTGATCCCATTAATTAGGCAAAGAGAATAATAGAAGCATGCAATGTTCTTGATCATCAGTTTTTACACCAATAGAGTTTAGCTAGGCAACCAACATATCAAATGCATTCAAGTGATTTGCAATAGACCTTCCTTCCTCCATTTTTTATAGAATGCAACTTTGTTCTTAGTAAAAGTATATTTACCAAGGATTTTCGTTGATAAAAATCACCAATAGTTTTCCAAAGATCCATTGTAGTCTCTCCTTATGAACATTCAAGAGAACAAAGTCAGCCAAATAGATCTTATCAGGCCCTTAGCTTTTTGATCCATTTTGTCCCAAGCATCTTGGGCTATAGTCCAAGGTTTTGAACCAACTATCATAATCCAAAGGTCTCTAACAACAAAAATTTCCTCCATTTGAATTTCCACAACTCAAAACTGTTGTCATTAAATTTATCCATTTCAATCCTTCCAAATGTACTTGCCATCTTAGATATGCATTCAGGTTAAGAAACTTCTACTTGCAAAAACTCCGACTAAAAAGGATATGCACAAAAAACCTTACAACCCACCAATAATTAAAAACCTAGTTAGGCTTAGATACTAATTGAAAGGAAAGAAAAGGAGTAAAAAACAAATTACTAATGAAAACCCGCTAGGAGAGTGAATGCAAATTTCTTTGCAAACCCTTGAACAACGTTATAGATGAAATAAAACACAAACACATAAATTACAGATTTAATGTGAGAAAACCATTTCAAGAGAAAATCCAATACCAAACCACAAAACAATTATATTATAATAAAAACCTTTAACAAACAATATGCACAGTCTATGCTCTTACATATGTCTTCAATTGTGATATAGAAATCTAGAATAATTATGATAGCATAATAAAATCTTTGAAAATGCATCATCTACCTTGTCTTCTACAATAAATTTTATTTATAGAGTTTTTAATACAAAAGGAAGCAACTTCTCGAAAGAATCCACCTTCAATGTATCTACAACATATTTGAGAAAATTCCTTTGTGCATAGATCTTGCAAAAATAATATTTCATATAAATTTTATTTATTCCTCAAATGAAAGGTGTCAAAAATAAGATAATTATCCCTTCTCCCAAAATAGAACTTTCCAAACTACTCAAGTCTATCGAGGTGGAAGATTTGGTCTCCCTAAGAATATTTCTAAAATGGTGCTAAAGAATAGGAAGCAATTGCCAGATGCCGCTTGGGCTAAGTTTTGAGGAGCTCCTGATAGTTCTACTCCCTCAAATTTCATCCATTGTGACACGTGTCATAATTTCCCTCTCCTCCACACTTCTTGCTTGCACCTTGGAAAATTTATATTGTAGCATTATATTAATTAAAATTAACATACAGGCCCATTTAAATAATTAAAAATTTACTTACAACTCATAAGGTTAAGGCACCTTAATCCCAACAATACAGTTATTATCATTAGTTTGAGGATTAGGGTTTTAAAGATTCTTTGTGTGTGTTTAGACTTTAAAGTCTTCCCTACTAGCTGAAAGTGATGTTGAGAATTGGCTATTTAGATCCATTTTTTGGTGTTCAAATTTGATTTCTTGTCTGTGTTGTGTCTCACTACTATATTTTTGTTGTTCATATTGAGCTAAAACTACTATAAGATTTTCTTTAAAAGGTATGAAATGTTTTAAGGGTCTTTAGTTCTTTCATTGAAGATTTTGTTTAACGAATTTTACTATACTGTTGGTGTGGGTTGCATGGGTGATCATTATCTACCTTCTACCATTGAATCATTTGTTTCATGAAAAGAGTTGATTCCATAATTAATCCATGCTGCATTCTTAGCAGATTTATTTTTGACATGTTTTTTTTGTGATTGAACACTTTCTTGTTGTATCTGTGAACAAACAAAGAATACACATAATTTATTTGAAGCACCCTACATAGAATGATTTCGATTGCCACTTCCTCTCCACCAAATAGCTTATCTTTTGATAGATTACATTTGCTCCTAATTTCTCTACACCATTAATAATGGCAATAACAAATTGTACCCATGAGATGATCTGCGACAAATCGCAACATTTCATTTTGGAATGATTTTAATTTTGATCTGCAACAAATTGCAATATTTTATATTGGAATGATTTTAATTTTTCCTTTAAATATTTTGAATTTTGTCTTTGTTTTTCCAAACCAACCCCAATGCAAAAATATGCACAACATTATTTTCTTGCAACACCCAATAAACATGATTTAATACCCATATCTACAAAAATTAACACATGTAGTTCTTGTTCAGATCATTTTCAAAATCACTAGTAGCTTTTTTAAGAATTTTGTTTTTTTAATGGAGTATGATTTATGTATTGGTCTTGAGTGGTTTTATTAGTGCCAATTTTGTTTCATGAAAATTATTGGTCAATGTGTTGGACTTTAATGTCGTAGGTGTATTGACTAGGATGTTACATTAGAGTAAAGAGGGATATATAGACAAAGAGAAAATAAGACTCAAGGAAGAGGAATTTATAAATCATATAAAGGTATTACATGAGGATGGAAGAAGATAATTGTAATATGGCATATCAAAAATAGATTTACATGAAGAGATTGCATTGCAATATCATTTTTTAGATTAAGTGATGGAGTGATGAAAAATTTATAAATTTTGATGGTGTATAATAAGTTAAAAATAAAGTAGTTTGTCTTGCAATATCATAAATAAAATCTTGGTGAGCAATACTATTGGATTTTACTGCTCCAATCTAGCCTCATAATCAAAACTTTGTAACAATTTTTAGGGCTATAACCCAAGGAGCTACAACCACTAATTTAGGGAACCAACCCAAGGAGCACCAAAACTTGATTTAGGGCACCAACCCAAGGAGCACCAACCCCTGATTTAAGGGCTACAACCCCTGCACTGAGCTACAACTCAGTGACCTAAAAAATAACATCATATACAAAATTAATCATTCTGTTACAAGTGAATCTTACAACCATATCATATACCTCACTCTGTCGATGAGACACCTTCTTTGCTACACTGGTTCACTCTTCTGCTGCTCTCATGTGCTGCTTTGCTTGCTGGTAAACTCTATCGGTTAACCTCTCCTCTTCTTCTTCTCTACTCAATCTCCACCTTTCCTCTTTTCTCTTTACTGGTGCTATACTATGTCGGTTCTATGTCTTCCTTCTCTATAACTTCCTTCACTTTTGCTCTACCAGTTTGGACACTATCGGTTTTGCACTGATACTGATAGAACACTTTAACCTATTTCTCCCTCACACTGCTCTGCTCTCACATGCAAAAGTAACACTTAATCACTTCACAACAACACTATCTTCCTTTCTTCAGCAACAACACTCTCTCATCTAATGACAACCATCTCTTATTTTGCTTGCATATTTATAGACTGGTTTTCCCGCCAAAAAACAATTCAAACTTTGGGTGGTTAGGGTTTCCTCATCATCCTCGAGGCAAACCAAATCCAATCAGATCTTCTCTGATCTCATCTCCCAGATAGCCAACTATACATTTCCACCATTGTTGCACCTTCCAATACATGTTTTTAAATATAGAAAACATGGCCCTATATCTCGAACCACATCAGTCAAAACACCATTAATACCTCTGTTGTTTCCTTCTCAAGGTCTTCTCATAGAATGAGTTTCTCTCTTTGATCTAGGCACCAACAACTCCCTGATTTGTCTCTATCCTTCATTCTTCCTCGAGTCGCACTCTTCTGATCTGATCCAAAAATCATGCGATTCATATTGAATGCACATCAGTAGAGACACCTATCTCTACATGACACTCCACTGGCTTCTGCATGCTTGCCACTTCATCTCTTCATGGCATCCAAGTCGACCAACTACCATCTTGGATTGGTGTGTCGGTTGAGGAATCACCAACCAAATACTCAACCAGTTCTTCTCTTATACCGATTTACTAACCCTACCGATTAAACTCTCAAATCAATCTGGGAGCAACCTTGCAGTCTACTTCTCTTCCAGTTGACTACTCACTTGGTCAGCATTCTTGTTAGCCTACCTTATGCACACTCTCTCATATGGGAAGGGTTTTTCATCTGCACTTTGTCCATATTACCGGTGTACTTACATATCGGTAAACACCCTTGATGACACCATGTCATCAACCTTCACCAGACTCCATCTTGAATCCGACCATTCTCCTCTGACTATATTTTCTCAGCCTTGCCTTCTCCCTGATCAGCTCTGATCATATCTCAACTGGTTTTTCAGAGTGACAAACTTATCACTCTTCATCTATACCAGCATCTCAACATGCCTTCTCAGATAGTCCAATGCATATCCCCGATTTCATGTACTTAAGACCTTCTTTTGATTCACCGATAGATCTGATGTGAGCCTTCAAACACCCACCCTTGCCTCATCTTCCTTATCTCGTGGAACTTTGATGCACACTATGCATAATAGGAAGTAAGTTCCACTTACCGCTAATAGTAAGTACTTGTAATCTACATCCTGCAGTGAACTCATGTGACTTCCCTATTTTTGCAGCACAACCTTCAAATAGGCACATGTGATCCGTTGTATGCACATTTACTGTCTATCATTGCTTGTCATGATGACTGCATCTTCATCCGGTGGGAGTCCTATTATTCTGCAACCTTATAGTGTACTGATGACCTATTCATCCTTCTCCTCTTGTGTTGATGTGATTTAGATAACATTCCACCTCTTCATCACAAACAATAGCTCAAGCACCTTGCCCATCCTTCTTGTACGCTAGTCATGATCTTTGCCAGTTGGGAGCAACCTCACTTGGATGAACTATCTTCCCTATGTCAACACATCACTTACCAGTTAGCATCCTTTCCTTACCGGTGATGCACTGTACCAGTAACCTATTCATTTCATCCACATAAGTTAGGCACTAACTTGTGTACCGATAACACTAGTGGTCATCCATTTGAATGAAATTCTCTTCCTTATCTTAGCAGTGTTCTACATCCTTACCTTACCGGTGTCTTGCAACACAAAGTGATATCAAAGATATCTCATCCCGTACTCCTCCATGATAGTGTTGCACATACATCTCTCATACTAGTAGTCATCTCATACTAGTTGACATCAATAACAACCCAATGCCAACAATATCCCCCTTTGGCATTGATGTCAACTCATGTAGTATCCGACATTCTACATAATCCTTCTCCCCCTTTCTCTAATCCATGGATTCTTAACACATGTAGTATGTTTATTACTACAAAATACTTCTCCCCTTTGATAACAATGGCAAAGGACACTGTCAGGGTATCATTCCTCCTTGCATTTTCTAGGCACTGACAAAATTCTTTCTCCTCATTTGACTTTACTAGATGTTTCTCCTCCTCTGATACTTATTGTTACAAATTATTACATCTTCTCAAGTCAAACAAATTGAGATGGAGAACTCAACTATCAATTGAAACCAATTGAGCATGCAAATTTTATACCATTTTTTAAAATACTCAATTGCTGAGGGATGTGTCAATGAACACTACTTACCTGTTGGTCAAACTGCATTACCTCCCATTTGATCCCAAATTTCTTTAGAATCAAATGTGATTCTATTATCAATACAACCAACCAAATGATAAGTAGATACCCATAACAATGAAACTCTCATGGGTATTCCTATTGAAACTTCCATCATCTGTAGTTTGGGCAACCAGTGAGGTCTAATACTGGGGGCTCCAATCATCTCCTTGTACCGGTTGAGCTATGCATATGTGATCATCTAATGATCTTTGGTTCCATTATATCCACTACAGCCTCTGACATGATCCTAAACCCACACAATGCCACATAAGGACATTCTCATACCATAACTTGAACCGGTTAGCCCAAGGACATGCATGCCTGCATGATCAACTACCAAGCCAACATATGTCATTAGGTCTTTTCCAATACCACTTGAGACATAAACTCCACATACCATGTTACCATGGATATTGCAATGATCTTCAACCATATTGTCTTACATAACCTACAAGTACATGTTAGTATTCATGCCGGTAACATCCTACACATACCAGTTTCTTGTACCAGATCACTATCACTACCGGAGCACCTTTCTGTGAATCCTGACCTTTGTGTCACTTTCTATTTGATTATAATTTTTATCTCCTCATACTTTGAAACAATAGTAGTGATCAAACATTGATCTCAAGGTGTGTAGCCAAGACTACCTCTGCACACACTGATCTGCTTATTTTCTTTCTTCATACTAACAACTGTTTGTCCTTCCATGTGTTCTCTTCCACTGAGGGGGTGAATGCTATATTCAATGTACTACTCCCCTTGAGGTCCTGCATCTCTTTTAATCCTTAGGAGATATCACCTATGTAATTAATGCACAGTGCCAGTCTATGGTCTTCTTTCTCCATACCTGCTTGGTCTCATTCTTCTTCCCATTTTCAGTCTTGGGAGTAGGTCTTTCCTTCTTCTGCTGATGGGTCCTTCCATTTCCAGATTTAGCATCACAAATGAAAGTAGTGCTATAGTAACACATAACATTCATCCCAACTTCATGATTGCGGAACCTCTTAGCATACTGGTTTGACCATCTTCTCTTGGTCATGTTGTTGTGTCTAGCAGCTGAAACTGATTGACCTCTTGCTTCTTTAGGGACATTCATCCTTTGGTTCCATGCATTTTTTGACTTCCATGCTCTCAACCCATATTTTTGCATAGCATAGTTGTTATACCGACCTCCATGTGACTACAAGTTCCTCTTCCTACATTGAAACACTCTATGGCCAATTCCTTTGTAGTTATGACAAACAATATTTGTATAACCGAGAGAGGGGACATGCATGTATCTATTCCTGCATACATTTTGCTTATGTGCATGATGTTTGTGAGATCCTAGATTATTCCTTCTAGAAATCTTTCTATATTCTTCTTCCCTATGGCTATAAGCATTACATGCAAAGCAATAACTGATAAAAGATGGCATATGAGTTACATATTTGTTCTGCCATGCATGGGGAGATCTTATTGGTTTGGAATCTCCATTTCTCCTTCTTTAGGGATGGATCCTGGGTTGTATGTTCTTTGCATTTTCTCCATCTGACCCTTTCATCTTCCACAATTGTCTTTCCCTTCAGGTGGTAGCATTCCTTTGTCCTCTTTCAGTAGGAGGTCCTCTTTGTTGTTTACTCATTTTCTTGCTTTCGGTGAAGCTGTCTTCTCCCATCTTCCCTTTACCTTTGGGATCAACATTGTTCCTCCTTCTTGTAGCACCGGTCTTTATTATTTTTTGTAGTTCTTCACCGGTTGTATTTAGGTCAACCTTCTTCCGAGGATCATTTCTCACTATAAAGGTTTGGCCCTTATTTTCTCCATTTGAGGAGGTAAACAAAATGTCATTATGAGGGACATTCTTGTCAGTGGAGCTTTCACCAGCACCTCTTCCTAAACCTTTAGTATCCTTGGCATGCTTTTGCTTGTTCAGTATTTTGTCCAAGGCTTCACTGTTTCCATCAAACCAGATTCTTACCTTGAGTTCATCCTAACATTTCTCAAGGTCACTTCAGAGAGTCTCCTTTTCTCCAAGCAACTTTTGATATTCCTTATTTTTTACTTCTAGAGCCTTGATGCTAGATCTTCACACCAACATTCCTTGATGCCTTCTTCTTGAGTCATCAACTATGGGATACATTTCTCAGATTCTTCAAGGAATTTTGTCAGTCAGTTCTGCTCCACTATAGCAGCATTCTTGAATAACTTGTATTCATTTCTTACTCTACTAAGCTCCTAAAAAGCATTTACAAGTTCTCCTTCAAGATCTATTTCTTCTTCTTCTTATTCTTCACTGTCATTGCCAAACACATCTTGCCGGTAGGATCTATTTGCCTTATCACTTTCAGATGTGTGCACCTCATCTTCAGATTCTTGAGGCATGAAGAGGTGGGTTCCTTCTTCATCAATGTTGTGGCTACTAGTGGATCTGCCTTCATCATCTGCACATGTATCTGCAACATTGTTCTTCTCACTTTCACAAACTGATCCAGTGGTTTAGGGTTCATTTCCATAGAGCCTCTTTAGTCTATCCCATAGACTCTTTGCCGATTTGTACTTATCCACCTGTGAGGAGATATCACCAGTGAGCCCACTGAATATATACTTCATGGCTTCTTCATTGCACATGCATCTTCTTTCTTCTTCAGATCCAATGGGAGGACAGACATTCCTAGGGAGACCATTAATAATTGACATCCACACATCAAACCCTAGAGAGGATAGGTAGACTTCCATTCTATAGCTCCAAATAGAATAGTTTGAACCATCAAACACTGGAGTAGGGATTGACACTAAAAAGACCATTGTGTCCTTAAGCCAGAATCTACCCAAGCGAGAGAAAGATTGATAAACATGGTACCTAGGCTCTGATAGCAATTGTTCAACATAATGGACCACTGAGAGGGGGTGAATCAATGGTTCTTAATATTTTTCCCTTTAACTAACTTATGTGTGGATACCGGTTATGGGATCTAACACAATGCAGACTTATTGGTTAGTGAGGAGACCAATACAAAAATAAATCACACACAAAGGGACATATCATAACATTAGTATGTACGAGGAAAACCCAAGATGAGAAAAACCTTGATGAGCAATGCTAATGGAGTCTACTACTCTAATCCAACCTCACAATCAAAACTCTGTTACAATGTTTAGGGCTACAACCTAAGGAGATACAACACCTGATTTAGAGCACCAACCCCTGATTTAGGGTACCAACCCCTGATTTATGGGCTACAACCCAAAGGAGTTACAACCCCTACATTGAGCTACAACTCAGTGATCTAAAAAATAACATCATGTAAAAAAATTAATCATTTTGTTACAAGTGAATCTTGCAACCATATCATATACCTTACTCCGCCGGTGAGAAACCTTCTCTGCTACATTGGTTCACTCTTCTGCTACTCTCATATGCTACTTTGCTTGCTGGTAAGCTCTACCAGTTCACCTCTCCTCTTCTTTTGCTCTACTAGATCTCCACCTTTCTACTTTTCTCTTTATCAGTGCTATACTATGTCAGATCTATGTCTCCCTTCACTGCAGCTTCCTTCTCTTGTACTTTGCCGGTATGGACACTACTGGTTCTGCACTGATACCGATTGAACACTTAAACCTATTTCTCCCTCACACTTCTCTGCTCTCATATGTAGAAGTAACAACTAATAACTTTGCAGTAGTACTATCTTCCTTTTTTCAACAACACTCTCTAATCGAGTGGCAACCATCTTTGATTTTGGCTTGCATATCTGTAGACTGGTTTTCCTACCAAAAACCAATTGAAACTTTGGGTGGTTAGGGTTTCCTCATCAGTCTTGAGGCAAACCAAATCCAACCAGATCTTGTCTGATATGATCTCCCAGATAGCCAACTGTACATCTTCGCCATTGTCGCACCTTCCAATACATGTTTTGAAATATAGAAAACACAGCCCTGTATCTAGACCCACATCAGTCAAAATGATATTAATACCTCTGTTGTTTCCTTCTTGAGGTCTTCTCATAGACTGATTTTCTTGCTTTGATCCAGGCACCAACAACTCCCTGATTTACCTCTGTCGTTCATTCTTCCTCGAGCTGCACTCTTTTGATCTGATCCAAAAATCATGCGATCCATATTGAATGCATATTAGTAGAGACACCTATCTCTACACGACACTCTGATAACTCAATGATGAGCAAATAGTACCAAATCGGTACTGAGAGGGGGGGTGAATCAGTACAGGCAAAACTACAATCTTAAACCGGTTTGATAGCAAACACTTCAAAAGACTGGGAGACAGAGATACCAGTTTGAAACAAAGTGCAACTGGTAAAGCTAAGAAATTCTGAGACAAGCATTAACTGGTTACTCACTTAGCCTTTCACTCAACTTGAGACTACACTACCATTTCACCCTTATGCATAACCAGGTGATCTATCATCAGATCATAAAAACAACTAGTTCAATATGTTTTATTGATAGGCATAAAACACAGAACCATCAAATGCTTGATAAATAATAGCAAAGCATCACAAGATAAAAGCATCACACATGACACACATATTTTTCACGTGGAAACCCAACTGGGAAAAACCATGGTGGGGATGAATACCCACAAGCTATTTTTGAACTCTTTGGAAGTCCTCTCTATTAGAAGCCTTGTCCGGTTAGAGACACTACAAAAGGTTCTGCTAGGAACCGATCCTGTTAGAGATCACCCGGTTAAGGGATGGCTACAATACCCGATTAAGGGTTAAACCCTATTAAAGGTTACCTTGTTAGAGGATTTCAAGAACTCAATAGCTAAAGGACTTCGAACTTAGTAGCTTAGAGTTACCCTGTTAAGGGATTTACAACAAGCCGGTTAAGGTTACCCTGTTAAGGGACTTTCCAACTGTTGAGGTGGTTAGAGATCGATAGGTATTACAATGATCTGATAACAACACTCAATGCCAATGCAGATCCACTTAAGCTCCTTTTTTCCTTCTGCACTTACACTCTGTAGGTATCACTCCTCTCCTTTTGGTCTGGCAAGAATCATGTATCCCTTCTCTTGGATACTCACAAAAACCTTTTGCCAACAACCCTAGAAAGAGTCACAACATCAACCTTATAGAAAATCATTACGTCAGTAGCATAAACCCTAAACCCTAAACCTAATAGGTTAAGGAATTCAAACGGTTCAATCCTGACTGTTGAGCATATTGCATTAATCTCAATCATTCATTTTCCATCGTTTGCATGGCGGCTAATAACCCATCACACGTTATCACTATTTTATAGTCTTCTCATATTCCTGAGGTAGATAGGCAAGATCTTCTTCATGCACGATCCTTCATGCACACAGGGCTTACGTGGCAACATGATCTTGTTCTTTGTTGTCATGCTAACGCATCGAAAAAAGTCATCGGTTGAGCCACACAGGCTTGAAGCACTTCAATCGAAAACCCTAAAGTTGAGACTACCAACTGGTAGTCATACAACGCTTCCATGTGCCGGTTCCCATAACCATATGCTGGTTCACCTTGAACAAGCACACCGCTTCACTTTGGCAAAAATGTCGGTTCACAGTGTTATACCGGTTCTCACATATGTCGGTTCACACTTCTGCAACATTTTGATGTCAATGACAACATACAATGTCATTATGTCCTCATATCGGTTCACATAATGCCAACACACTCCACTGACCTTTGCATGATTGCCACTTCATCTCTGCATGGTATCCAAGTTGACCAACTACCATCTTGGATTGGTGTATCGATTTAGGAATCACTGACCAAACACTCAACCGGTTCTTCTCTTCTACCGATTTACTAACCCAGTCGGTTAAACTCTCAAACTGGTCTAGCATCAACCTTGTAGTCTGCTTCTCTTCCAGTTGACTACTCACTTAGTTAGCACTTTTATTAGCCTACCTTATGCACACTCTATCATATGGGAAGGTTTTTGCATCTTCACCTTGTCCATATTACCGGTGGACTCACATATCGGTAAACACCCTTGATGACACCATGTCATCAACCTTCACCAGACTCCATCTTGAATCTGGCCATTCTCCTTTGACTATATTTTCTCAACCTTGCCTTCTCCCTGATCAGCTCTGATCATATCTCAACCAATTTGTCAAAGTGACAGACTTATCACTCTTCATCTATACTGGCATCTCAACATGCCTTCTCAGACAGTCCAATGCATATCCTTGATTTCATGCTCTTAAGGCCTTCTTTTGATTCACCAGTAGATCCGATGTGATCCTTCAAACAACTGCCCTTGCCTCATCTTCCTTATCTCATGGAACTATGATGTACACTATGCATAATAGGAGATAAGTTCCTCTTACCGGTGAGAGTGAGTACTTGTAATCTACATCCTGCAGTGCACTCATGCGGCTTCCCTATTTGTGCAACACAACCTTTAAATAGGCACATGTGATCAAGTGTATGCACATTCACAGTCAGTCATTGCTTCTCATGGTGACTACATCTTCGTCCAGTGGGAATCCTGTTGTTCTGCAACCTTACAATGTACTGATGACCTATTCATCCTTCTCCTCATGTGTTGATGTGATTTAGATAGCATTTCTCCTCTTCATCACAAACAACAGCTCAAGCACCTTGCCCATCCTTCTTATACACTGGTCATGAGCTTTTTTGATTGGCATCAACCTCACTTGGATTAACTGTCTTCCCCGTGTCAACACATCACTTACCAGTTGACATCCTTTCCTTATTGGTGATGCACTATACCGATAACCTATTCATTTCATCCACACAAGTTAGGCACTAACTTGTGTACTCGTAACACCAGTGGTCATCCATCTGAATGACATTCTCTTCCTCATCTTTTCGGTGTCCTACAACAGATAGTGATATCAAAGATATCTCATCCTGTACTCCTTGATGATAGTGTTGCGCATACATCTCTCATACCAGTACTCATCTCATACTGGTTGACATCAATGACAACCCAATTTCAACATACATATGCGTTAAAATTTGTTTAAGGTTTGGTGATATGATAAATTTTTAAGATTGAATATTAATATGAGTATTATGATAACGATTAAGGAAGTAAAATGTTAAATTGGGAGAAATAGATGTCATACAACAAGCTAGAGATATTGTGTAGAAAACATAGAATGTATTTATAAAGAGTGGAACGTATGATAAAGATGAAAGTATAGATCCTTATCTCACTTGTGGGCACATGCCAATTTAAGATTTTGTGTAAAATAGTATAACCCAATCTTATGCATAACAATAATTAGTTTCAATTAATTACTGAGGAATTTATTTACATGTATATATGTCTCTTAAATATTCTATTAATTGTTACCCTTTTTTTTTCAATCTATAGTGAAGGGTTCTATTAGACATGAAATAGAAATCTAGACAACATTTTCACAATAAAATAAAATCATAATAATATGAAAATGTAAAAGAATGTATCTCTTAGACTAATCTTTATATATATATTTGAAGTTAAAAATTAATATATAAACAAAAAGCTTTGGTTGATGGATGCAAAATTATAGAAAATAATAAATAAAATCTAAAAACTTTAATATCAAAATTCGCAACTTATGCAATTCAATGTGACAAGTGGTGCTTTCCTCCATATAATCAAAGGTTAGGTACCACCATATTTGCCCATCAAGTCTGCCTTGTCAGCTTCAAACAAGAGTTTCACCAACTCGATTGAACTGTCACCTTTGAGACTATAGTGCAACGCAGAGACATTTGCGTGACACACTAGCATCCCATGAATCTAACAGTCCACGCGTGGTCATTTGAGTGATATGTTTGCGCCTAGAAGGAACCATAACACCCTTCCATGCACCCACCGACTCTGGCTTTTCATCTAGGGCCTATATCTCTCCCATTTGAAAGCATTTTGAGGATCATTTGGCATTTTGAGATCTTTTTTTGCAGGTTGGATTTCTTAGTGACCTTCTTGAGCATTAATCACAGATTTTTCAGCACTCCACAGTCCACCATTGTTGCAATCCTTCAACCAATTCAAAGTAATATCCTCATGAATATTATAAGGGGAGTTGCATTTCCTTTTTTCTTGATTCATTGCTCATTTACATTCATTTATTTTGAATCTATTGTCAGTTCTATATAATCTTTATCTATACATATTTCCTTGTGGTTTTATTTGCATTGTCTATGATGATGGAAACACCAAAACAAGGGTTTGACTTAAGAAAACTCAAAAACCCAATACCAACATTTTCCCTTTTTCCTTGTGTGTAGGTTCATATTCACGGGAGATATTTTACTGTAGGAGGCTCTAATCATGGACTGGTTGTGAGCTCTTTTCATTTCTTCCCTTTATTTTATCTTAGTCACTTCATATTTTGTATTTCTCGTCTACTAGTTTAGTTTCATTATTTTTTGTGTTTTTGTCATGCTTTCTCCATGTTCGATGCTCTTTGTATAGGTTCTGTACCTCATACGTACAACACGACAACGCACTGCCCTCCTCCTTTGGACAGAGGCTTGGAAGAGTCGTTTGAGAGCCCTGTATTGCATTTTGTCAATCCAACTTGTTATTTTTATCCCCTAGCTCACCCTTAGCACCAATTTGAGTGAGGTATAAGAGGGTTCATTTGTTCTCTAGGATTCATCATCCTTGAGGTAACAAATTTCCTCTGTTACATTTTGGTGAACTTGATGTGAACCCAACCTTTGTTTCTGCATTGTGTGTTTATCATTTAGATCATTGTAGTACAAAGAGTTTTTTTCTTGACCGTTATAGTCCTCCTTTTCCCAACAGGATGTTTAATGATCAACTTCCTGACCCAAATGATTTTTTGGCTTCTCATCCCCTTAAGTCCATTTTGACAAGGGGCACCTCTCCACCCAGTTAAAAATCCAACTCTCAGAGAAAATCTCCAAGGAATTCCACTCCATCTTCTGCTCCTGGTGTTGACCATGAATCTGCTCTCACTATTGATTTTGAGAAAATTGACATGCTCGAGTAGAATTTGAGAGACTTTGAGGGTTTCCTAAATCAGGAAAATGTCCTCCTCTAGGCTGGAAATATCATGATCACTATGAGAGACATTTTGATCTTAGATAGGAGAGGCTTGGAGATGTTGAGGGAATTATCTATGATTGTTAGGAATCATGTGCATTTAGCTAGTGCCTCTCCTCAAGATGGCTAGTTTGACATTTGTGGCTCTTAGCTTGGTATGGCCATGCGTGGTTCAGTAGTACACATGGTTGATCCTTGGCTTAATATTATTCCTAGTATCAGTAATTCATCTACCCCCTTAGGATATATAGGTATGTCTAGTGGCTCAACCTTTGCGTCCACTATAGCTCAAATGTCTTTGATTAGCACTAGTACTACATTTGCTGGTGGCACTGGTCCTTTCATAGATTTTGGTGGGGGTGGTGGTGGATTTGGCCCACCTCCACCTCCTTCACCTAGAAATCCAGTCTTAAATAGCATCTTACAGAACATGGGACAGTTGCAGTTGCAACTCATGAACCTGTCTTCTGCCTCTGGTCAATCGTCTATCACCATCTTCAAAACTATCCTTCCTCAGTTGTAGTCCCCTTGATATCATATCTTGAACACTATCTTTCCTACAAAAGCCAAATCATTGAAGTTTTATAGGTTCAATGGTGATGGGGACCCTAATGTGCACATCAATTCTTTCATGACCATGTGCAGTGATTATCATAGGCTGGACTTCATGTTACTTAAACTATTCTCACAGTCCCTTAAAGGAACCACATTACGGTGGTATAGCTCCTTACCAAATCATTTTATTCATACATTTTATTGACTCATGGACCTTTTTTTCAAATGGTTTTAGGCCAACATTGGGAATAGGGTCACCATCACTAACCTTGTTCATTGCAAGAAGAAACCCAATGAGAAGATAATGAAATTTATCTTGAGATATCAGGCAATCTCCACTAGAATCCCCTTTTCCCTATGAATAACTGATATGAACAGGATGTTTATTGGTAATCCATAGCTGACTTTGAGAGAGAAGCTATCTCTCAATTGATATAAAAAAATTACTAATATGTGTTATGCGCTGACGGACTACCAACACACCATGTTGCAGTTCATAGATTCTACTTTCAACCCTAGAGGTAGGTTCTTTGTAGGAACATCCATGGAAGGGTCTAGGAAGAATAAGGTTGCAGCTAATTTCGTGGTTATTCCTCCAACAATTGCCACACAAGGATCACAACAAAATAGGGTCTTTAGGAAATTGAATCTCTTATTTGAGCATAATGTAATGATTGCTAAAACATAATCTAATCACCCTTCCTAAGATTAGACCATTGCTCGATAATAGACTTTTTCCACACTTGTATGATGGATCAAAATTTTGTCATTATCATCATGTATCTTGTCATGACGCTAAGTGATGTTATCATCTTCAACACATTGTCAAGGACCACATCGATAGTTGCACAATCAAAGTTGATGCACAGAAACACAAGTCAAACAAGTTCATTGACAAAACCAACAATGACTTGCAAATCTATACCAATCCCTTTCCTCCGCATTCAACAAATTTCATCTCTACATTGGATCCTTCTTCGGACAATGGTCCATTTGTAAACATGGTCACCATCACTCCTATTTGTTTGCCTCCTAGCGAGAAGGATAAGTTGTCTGACATGTCATTCACCCCTCTGGATGCCACATACTTTGGAGAGCCTTCTTCTTTGTAGATCCCCGCTAAGTTAAATGGTAAAATTATCATAGGTGTGATGGTTGACCCATCTTGTAGAGTCGATGTTATTACAAAGGAAACTCTACTTGTGAATGGTTTGCATAGATGTGCGTATGATGAATACCGAGTGACCCTGAGGATGCATGATGGGTTCTCTATCCCTCCTTTGGGTAGAATCACCTTGATGGTCATCGTAGGACCCAAGACAATATCTTCTACATTTGTGATCATTCCCGAGTTGGACCTATTTCAAGCTAAAATAGGTATTCCCTGGTTAATCACTATGGAGACGATTCCTTTGGTAATCCATAACTATCTCAATTTTCCCCATAAGGGTTTAGTTCATGTCATCTAGTATACTAGATACCAAACCCTAGTAGCCCATGGGGACTTTTCACTAGATCAATTTTGGCATGCTCCAGTGGGGCCCATGCTTCCCTATGGTGATTTGATTTCTCATGCGTATTATACATATAAGATGGGGCATTTGGCTCCTAAATCAGCTCAACCTAGCTTTTCATTGCCTCTTCCTACATCGACCTCTATTTTGTCTATCCCAGTCTTGGAGCAGGTGGTGCCTCAAGCCTCTCATCATCAGGGGCCAAGGATAAGCCTGCTCCTCTAGGTAGACCTCTGCATCTTCCTAGGACTAGGCAACCTCCAATGGTGTCTTCCATTCCTATGACTGCACCTAGTGTAGACAAGAGAAAGAAACCTATGTTGTCAAAGTCTGTAGCCCTCCCTCCCTTCAATCTCCTAATCATGGCTGATATCCCTTGGACCTCTCAATATGAGAAAGGGAGGCATTCCTCTCATGTTTTTTCATCTCTACTTTCTTCTACTTCATATCCTACTTCGACACCTTCTGTACATCTCATTGCTCCTCGTGCAAAGTGGAGTCGAGCACCAGTTGCTATAAATTTCATGTTTATTTCGGATGCACCTCCTATTTCATTGATTGGGCTTTTCCTTGTCCCTAATGCCACTCTAAAATCCTCTCCCATGGAGCATGATTCCCTTCAATTCTCTCAGGCTTCAGTAGGTGGCCCTCATCTCCATCGTAATAAATGTGTGTGTGAGCATAAATGATTTTGAAGGGCTAAGGCTCGTGAATGTAAGGCTTCTTTGCATTCTAATGGTGCATCCTTAGCGCCCAATCCTACCGCCTCAACTCCTATTTTGCCAGGTGCTCCTGTTCCTGCATAATCCTCAATTTTCTTCTTGTTGCTTTGGGGCTTGTTGATGAGCCTCCCTCTAAATGGGTGCAAGTTTTCATCACTCCTTCTTTGGAACCACCCCTCATCACTTCTTTGTCGGACATACCTCCATTGTCCCGACCCATCGATATGTTGCAAACACAGGTGGTGTCTAGCGCAACTCTATCTACTCCCCCTATTTCGCAACCATTCTAGCATTAGAGCTTTCCTAGAGTCCTTTATCTTGCTATAGTTGATAGGAGACCTCCCTCTCCCATCTGACTCAAATGCAAGCTTGAATAGGGTCCTGTTATAGATTTTTGAGAGCAAAAATCCTTGAAGGTATGTTCCTCACTTTTGTCTATGCCTCTTTTAGTGTCTGCTGGTTTGCCTGTTTCTATGTGCTTTATTGAGAAGGCCCTGCCTTCTCCTAAGTTTTTCATTGCCCCTCTTCCAGAAGCTGACAGTCTTGTCCTTGTTTCATCTTCTCGAGTGAGTCAACTACTTCTTCTATGGAGGCTTGCATGTTTGAATCCTTGAAGGACATCTTAGCCTTGTCCATGATCATTAACCATTACCTCCTTCAAGCCTGCGGATGTAGACATTGTTGTTACTTCATCCCTTGCCCTCACTTCTAGTGAGGTGCCGAGTGAAGCATTTGTGGTGATCCCTCTATGGGTTCATCCTCCTACTCCCTATGATCTAGATTGGGAGGACACCAATCTCCTACGGGATGATCTTTAGGGTGTTTATCTCTTACCTCCATCTTTTTGTAACTAGGGGCTTTCCTCCAAAGTGAGATTCATTTCTATTACACTATCTTACCAATCTTAAATATATCCTTTATCTTACCATCCAATATTCTAGACTAGAGCTAGCACATTTGGAATGCATCGAGTAACAATATCTATTCCAAATCTCAGCTTCATCTCGCTAGGGAAAACATCATTTGATCAATGAAAATTTGCCTCCCTATGATGATTCTCTTCTTTATCTTCCTCTACTTTATCTTTGAATCTCTCAGAAAAGACAGGCTCGCTAAAGTGGGGGGAAAATTTAATTTTAAAAATCACACCTTATGCAATTCAACACAAGTGGCACTTTCCTCCATATCATTGGAGGTCGGGTATCGACATCTTTGTCCTTTTTCCCATCGAGACCGCCTTGTTAGCTTCAAACTGGATTTTCACCAACTCTATTGACCTATCACCTTTGAGACTATAACACTATGTGGAGATGTTCGCCCAGTACACTAGTGTCCCGCAAATCTGATAGTCTGTAGGTGACTATTTGAGCACTAGGCCTATGCTTGGAAAGAATCATAACACCACAATATGTGCCCACCAACGTTGATTTTTCATCCAGGGCCTATATCTCTCCCATTTGAAAGCATTTTGAGGATCTTTTTCCATTTTAAGATTATTTTTTGCAGGTTGGAGTTCTTGGTGACCTTCTTGAGCATTAATCATAGATTTTGCAACACTCTATAGTCCACCATTATTGCAATCCTTCAAGCAATTCATAGTACTATCCTCATGAATCTTAAAAGGGGAATTTCCTTGCATTTTTCTTTATTTGTTTGTCATTTACCTTCATTTATTTTGAATCTATTGTCATTGTCATTTTTATATTATCTTTATCTATACATATTTCCTCGGGGCTTTATTTGGGTTGTCTATGGCGGTGGATGAAACAAAATAGGGGTCTGACTTAGGCAAACTCCAAAACACAACCCCAACATTTTCCTCTCTTGCTTGTGTGTAGGTTCATAATCATGAGAGAGATATTTTACTTTGGGAGGCTCTAATTATGGACCGGTTGTAAGCTCTTTTCATGTCTTCCCTTTATTTTATCTTAGTCATTTTGTATTTCGCATCTACTAGTTTAGTTTCATTGTTTTATGTGTTTCTGCCGTGCTATCCCCACATTTGGTACTCTCTATATGGGTTATGTACCTTATCTTTATAGGATGATAGTGTGTCATGTTAATGTCCCAAACCTGTGAGCTCGTCCTTTGGACAAAGGCTTGGCAGAGCTGTCTGAGAGCCTCAAGTTACGTTTTGTTGGTCTAACTTGTTATTTTTATCCCTTGGCTCACCCTTAGTGCCATTTCAAGTGAGGTATCGAAGGGTTGATTTGTTCTCTAGGATTTATCATCCTTGAGGTAACAAATTTTCCTCTGTTACAAAAACTAAGTTATCCAATTGAAAAAATTATTTAACCACCTAGGATCATTTTTGTGGCCATGTAGAGGACCCCTTAGTCATCAACTCGATCAATTTCTTTTTAAAATTCAAAATTAATCTTCAACCAAATGATCCTTTTAGTTTTCTACGCTAACTTGATGAAGTAGATAACATTAAAAAATTTGCTATGATTTACTACATAAAATTTTCAAGTAGTAGACCTTGTTAAGGAAATAATAAGTAGAACAAAATTTTTATTTGATGCAATAAAGAGATTTTGTTATGCAGGCTCGGGTTTTATCTAGGAACACGTCTTCTTGCACTATAATAACAATGTTTCGAAGGTATTCCTAAATTCCATCATTATTCAATCAAAGACAAAGCACAAGAAAATCAATCAAAATAGAAGTAAAATTGTATAATTTATGAAATCATTTTTATAGGGATAAGATATTTTTACAATTATAAATCTAACCCCTTGGAATCTTTATCCTTTTTAATGTAAATATATTATGTTTCGAAGATAAATTACAGACTATCATTTTCCATTCTTGATCTCAAGATATTTTATACATTATAAAATGTTAACATGAATTATTAAATCTTTGATTAAATAATCATATATGATTTCTCATTATTTTTATTTCTTTTAACATTTATTTACTATTTAATAATACATCAACCCACAAACCATCATTAAGTTGTAATTATTTCATTAGATTCATCATAGTAACATATATTAACATATATTTTGCTCTACAATTTCTGATCATACTGCAAAGTTAAACACATCATAAAAGATAGGAGACTTTGGTTGTTCTTTAGTTGTTTCCATGCTTACATGCTGATTCAAACCTTAAATCTCTATTGCATTCTCTGAATCTTCCCTAGTCGTAATTATTTCATTCAATTCATCATAGTAACATATATTAACATATATTTTTCTCTACAATTTCTTATTGCAATTTCTTATCACACTCCAAAGTTAAACACATCATAAAAGATATGAGACTTTGGTTGTTCTTTAGTTGTTTCCATGCTTACATGTTGATTCAAACCTTAAATCTCTATTGCATTCTCTGAATCTTCCCCAAGATCCTGAACTATTTCTCTTTTGACATGAAGAAACAAACAAGTAGAAAGCCACTTTCAAAACTAGTAGAACAACCCATTAAACACCTATTCAAAATCAATAGAACATCCCATTAAACACCTACCAAATTTCATAAAAAAATGGTAGTCCTAGTTTCATCAATTTAATTTAGTCTCCATAAAAATTTGGTAATTCTAGTTTCATTAATTTAATTTAGTCTCAACTTTCCCCTGTAGGATAGGCGGTAGGCTACAGTCTATCCATCCAACTGTATCCGGGGGCTCCACGTTCACTATATCGAGTCAAGTTTGTCTAAGTATGGGGGTGGGGAGGGGCCCCTCCTATCGAAACGGAATGGTTTCGTGTTCCTTCATCGATCGGTTATTCCCCTCCGTTCGCGTCTCCCTTTCCAATTTCGGTCTCAATGGGTCATTCCGCGAGAATATCTCATAGCCCTTTTCTTTGGCAATTCTTTCTTTATACATTCATCCATTCCAAACTTATTTTCTTTTATAAATACTTCTACAACTTTCATTTCCTCTTCGTCAAACACTTTGAACTTATGCTCTTTGTACTCAACACGTTTGCAGGTTTGAGATGCTCCTCCAATGTCTTTGGGGTGACCAGTGGCTCTAACAAATTTTTGAATTTCTACCAAACATGAAATATATAAAGTGAGAGAATTAAAATATTGTGTCACTATAAACTAATATCTTGAAATTTTTGAATGAAAGTATAAATCTTAGTTTGATAAAAGATGAACTCACACAAATCAAATAGGAGCAATTGAATTTGGTTAATACCTCTCAAACTTGCTCCAAGCAAGAGCTAGTGTTCTCAAATAACTTACAATTGTCAATAAATATTGCACCAAATTTCTAGCAAACATGAAATATATAAATTGAGAGAATTAGAAAGATTGTGTCACTATACACTAATATCTTGAAATTTTGATTAAAACTATAAATTTTAGTATGAACTCACACAAATAAAAAAGGAGCGACCCAATTCAGTTAATACCTCTCATACTTGTTCCAAAGAAGAGATGATGTTCTTAAATAATTTACAATTGTCATAAACATTGCACCTCCTATTGTTTCAACTAAACTAACCAAAACTTTGTGTGGATTCATATTCTTATATTTTATCATTTTGTCAATCAATGTTTTCACCTACATAACATCAAATACTTCAAATTATATTTACTACATACAAAAACATTAATTTTTAATAGTAACACTTAATCACCCTCCAAACAAAATTAGAAATCAAATATTTCGAAAAGTTACCTTAGACTTAACCACCCTACAAACTTAGAATCAAATAAACTTAGAATATATTTTGAAGAGCTACCTTACACTTAACCACCCTCCAAACTTAGAATTAAATATTTTGAAGAGAACTTTCTTTCTAGGGACTCATTCGGACACGTGATATGCTCATGAAAATATAGTTATTTATAGCAACTCTTGCCAGTTTTTTATGTACATAATTTGAGATCTTAACTTAAGATGGTTCTAAAGTACGATATTTTTAGTACAAATCTATTTTTATCTATTGTTATTTGCTAGCTCCAGGAACAAACTCCCCAAGAGCTCAATTAATTCATAAGATCTCACGCTTGCTGATTGAAGTGCTTGTTTTCATACATTGTATGTAATGTTGTCTTCCAAGACATCAGACATAGAGTTTGACGATTAAATTATCAATAAACGTTTAGGTTTCATTGCAGTTGCAATGTTTATGCTTTGCTTTTCCTTTTGAACTTTGTGTTTTTTTGTGGCCCCTATTTCGCTTGTAGAAGGATTTGTGATAGAACTAAGCACACCAATATTAGGTTGGGGGAATCTCTTCTCTGGACTTGGTAATGGCTTTAGCAAAGACTGGACTTAGTAACTTTAGCAAAGACTGGACTTAGTAACTTTAGCAAAGACTGGAAGAACTAAATAATTGAGAAGGCTTAATTATATAACTAAACGCTATGTGTTTAATACACTAGAATTTAAATAAAAAATAGAAAGTTTTCTTATTTGTCAAACTTTTTCAAATGAAAATGCACTATCCATATCTACTGCACAAGCTAGGGGCTGCACAAGCTAAGGCTTCAATGACGTTTGTAAGATTCGTTGGAGGTAACACTTCATTGTGAGATTTAGATTCATCTGTAATAACTTTGTGGCATTCATCATCTTGTTATTTATCATAAGAAAATTATTCTTCTAGCTTTCTTATATGGTGATAATGGATCACATTGATGAAATTTTTTTATCTTCATTAGAATCTAAAAACCAAAACAAAAAATTCAATAGTCATTAACTAATGAATTTGTAGATTTTATATATAATAAAAAGTTGGGAAATTCCTCAAAAAACACCATTAGAAATTTTAATTTATCTATTCCCAAAAAAATACCATTAGAAATTTTAATTTTATTCTTTCACTGTTAAGTCTTGTAAATCTTGTATACATGAACTTTTTCTTAACTAAATCATGAAATGTTAATTTCTATTCTTTCACTGTCAGTCTTGTCAGTCTTGTATACATGAACACTGCATCTTGGATGCATCTCCAAGAAACAGTCATGTATACATGAACACACTGCATCTCCAAGAAACAGTCATGTATATATGATTGTAAGGCTTCAGTTAACAAACAAACAAAGTTGTATTTTAAAATGGACTCTATCTCAGGTATGTCAACTCTGAAACTTATCCTTGTCATATCGTCAGCCATATCGTCAGCCATAAAACTTCAGTTAAGAAATCTTTGTTTTCAAAATTGTATTTTATAATACATCTTTGTTTTCAAAATTGTATTTTAAAATGGATTCTATCTCAGGTATGTCAACTCTGAAACTTATCCTTGCCATATCCTCAGCCACAAAGTAAAACCAAAATAGCTTTTAATATTTGACTTAATCTCTGTGCTGAAAGTTCACCAAAATAACTTTTAATATTTGACGTAATCTCTGTGCTGAAAGTTTAACGCAACTAAAATTTTTAAAAATTGTGCATCACCTTAAATTTTTGTTACTATATAAAGCTAAGAAAGTGCTACAAAGAAGATAATAATTTGACTATTGGCATATACCAATTTCCATAGAATTGCAAATTTCTTGAAATATTTCAAGAAGAAGTAGAGAATAATACCCAGCAGATAATGGAGATAATCAACCATCTTTCATCTCAGTAGATAATCAATATAATCAACCATTTTTCATATGTATAGTGAGTATTGGTTCGTGAATATAGGAACCAAGTAGAGCATATAAAGAAAACTAACGAACCCACAACACCTTTAATTTGAAGAGACCAAGGGCCATAATGCCATCTTTCATCTGTGCAGTGAGTATAGGAACCAAGTAGAGCAAGTAGAGCATATAAAGAAAACCAACGAATCCACAATACCCTTATATTGGTTTATTTTCCTTTGTTTCTCTGAATTTGTCTAATTAATTTGAATAGACCAAGGGCCATAACTAATTATAGTTCATTTAACACATTGACTAACTTGGTTGATGAAACTTGATAAATGCGGCGAACGGCCTCTATCAGTACTGTGCTTGTACAAACTACAGAGCAGATTAGAGCATATCTGAGAGGTTTTACGATGGAATTGAAGTGACATGGAGGACAGAAATGCATGCTTAAATATTTCAAGTGACATAAGAGCAGTAAGAAAGGGTGCCTAGAATAGTAATACCTAATTTTAAGTGGCATTTGTGCATAAAATGTGCGCCCAGACTTGTCTGATATCATTCAAGTGGCAAGCATGTCATGATGTCATGTCTAGTATGATCATAGTAAAGTTTTTGTGACAAACATTCCTAGAAGATGTGCTTGGCCTGATAAAGAGGAGGTTCTAACATATTAAATGATAGGGACGATAGTGTCTCAGCCAACATCAAAATGGTAGATATGACATGGAAATGCACCCAATAATACTTTGTGTCAATAACTTATCAGGTTTTGAAGATAGCTTTTTCAATCACCTATGGTAGCAATTTTGCAAATAGGCAGCTAGGTTTTATGTACCAAAGATCAAACAGTTAAAACATCATCCATAAGGACACTTTTAGTGTGGATTTTTGTTATTTTTCAATGAATTTTTAAGGTCAGATTTTGTTTAAGCAAGAAGTGAGCAAGAAGTGTTCAAAATGACCTGTCAAATAGAATAGTTACATCCATCGACAGAACAAAAGGAATTCCTTGAAAGCCAAATTCAATTACAACTCTAAAAATTATATTACGTACATTCTACATTGAACAAACAGTAAACTGCAGAAATTAATAACCCAATACCTAGGGATTCCATAGAAATTGGATACAAAAGGAAACCTAGCAACCGTAATTGGGAAGGAAAAACTATGGTAAATTAAAAAATAATTTCAACAAAAGAACAATCAATCCATTCATTGAATTAATTTTAAAATAAATTCAACTTTTTATAAATCTAAATAAATTAGACTTACCAGCCTTTCCAATTCCGTCCATTCTAGTTAGAAAAATTCAAAGAAAAGTTTCCATCTAACTTTGTGAAACACATTTCCAGCATCTGTCAATTCAACCACAAAACAACACACTTGATATGAATTGCAAAACTGTAAACACTAAAAAAAACCCTCCACTAGTTGATGTTATCTACCTGATGAGTTCACCATTACTGAAAACTACAAGATTGTTCCGAACAATGGATGACAACCACTTACATATCGTAAAATCACAATAAAATTTCTCTAACCACACCTCAACTCATTCAAGCAATTGCAGTGGGCAATTTATATGAATTTCAATCTTGGGCAATTCGCTGTCATTGAATTACAAACACGCAGACAGAAAAGATCCCTACGTGTTATTGTTTGGCTTTAGTGGAAGCTTGGCACAGTAAGAAAGGATTGAATTCATGCAGAAGAACATTTGTAGATTGTTATCTTACACGTATTAAACTTACTGGAAATAACCATTTAGCATCCCAATGCATCCAAGATCATAAATAATTACTCTGCTCTGTTCTGGGCACATCATTTTTCCGTGGAATCCTGTTTACATGGACAAATTCACTGCCTCCCTTGAAACCCCTATGAAAAATGATAAATACAAATGGAAGGGGATGAAACATAGTTTAGTTTCTTTATTAATTTTTATTTAGGAGCTTACCCACTTTTCTTATGTCTTAATAAAAAATTGAGTATATCAAGGGAATTATTTATTAATGTAGATTACTAAATAATTGTAAAAAAAATAAAAATATTTGATGTCGTGTTGGTTTTCATAGAAAATATAATATATATTTGAACAAAATTTGGAAGTTAATTTTATTATTTAAATTAAATATATTTATTGATTATTATAAATGGTATTTTAATTTAACATAATATAATTATTAAAAAGAGGAGCTTATCAAAGCCTAATCAAGTCTAGATATAGGTAAAGCATTTGAAATAATTTGATTTGAAAAGTCACTAATTCGAACACCAAATTGTAACATAAAGAAAGGAATTTGAGGTATAACCAATCTTCTTACATGTGGCGACCTTGTCTCATACCCTACAAAACTTTTAGAGAAAATTTAGAATCAAAATATTATTTTTAAGTCATATTTTTTTAAATTATAACATTGAAAAAGAGTGGCTATGAGGGTTTTACATCATTGTTTCCTTTTGGAATGTTAATAATAGAGTTGTTCATGGCAATCACGAAGGTTCCTTGCTTTTGATATTTACGCATGAGGAAGACAACTGCATATGTCTTTTTTTTTTTGCATATATGTCTTTTTTTTAATTGTCAAATAATATTTTGGCAAGTTGGGGAAAGTTTGTTCCAAGAACTTGGTGCACAAATTACAATCAACAATACCGTTTGGAGTCTCAACTGTGCAATGGAAAAAGGGTTTGTATGTGAATGGGTTTGTTGTTGCGCACATGATGCACTACGTTGAGTTGTCAGTTGAAGTGGGGAGAAAATGAGCTACTTGGTGGCATGAATTACAAAGTGGTTGATATGGTGGAATGTGGACATTTCTGGTTTTAAGCGTTGGAGTGACTTGCAAATGGAAGAATAATGTTAGTAGCGGTGGTAGAAATATTTGTAATTGACTAAATGGTACTAGTTGTGTTGTAAATATTAAGTGTTTGAAATAGTTACCTGAATGTTTGAGGAAGCAAGTGTTTGTAAAGAAGCTTTGCTACACTCATTATTGATTTTGTCAACAAAAGTTGAAAAACTTGATTTTAGTAGAATTGTTCCTCATTCACCATTGTACACAATATTCTTGAGAAGTAGAAGGGGTGATATAGTCGTAGAAAGGAATTTTTGTGGAGTGGTATATACATCAACATGGTTGTATGGCACTGTAAGTTGCAAAAGATGGAAATGCATTAGTTGACATACTAAAATAATTGAACAATGGGAGAAGCATATAATTTAGTTTGATCATTCCAAAATAATATGTTACAGTAGGTATGTTAGATGTAGATTCTCCATCTTTAACTTATAATTGGCATTCTATTGGTGCTTGAGTGTAACCAGCCACAAGAATAGCCAAGGTTCCAAATGAATAGTTGTTGGTTGAATGGATGAGCTGAGCTATGTTGTGTTGTTTGCAAAAGTTTTCCATGCTTTCAATTGTTGTTTTGGGCGTCAACTAGGGATAGTAATCAGCATCCCCTCTTTCATAATGTAATCTGCAATCATTCAAAGAGTAAATTTCTAAGCAATATCAATTAATTGATGCAATGGAGTCATGGTGTACTAGCAATGGGAATACTTTCGGAACATCTCAAGATTATTATACAAAACAACAATCAAGACATTAATTTGAATATTAGGCTGAGTCAAACAATGCATAATATTAAGTTGCTCAACAATGCAATATACATAGTCTCAAAATATCAACTCCAAATAGGTACCTTTTTTGTAATGAAAATGGTTGAGGATCATGAGCATTATTTTTAATTTTAATTTTAGGAGTGCCAGAGCTTGATGGGATTTTAGATATTTTGTGTTTTAAAGCGCGCACATTTGTGGGCAAGAGGAGGTATAAGAATGGGTTGCAATTTCTTTTGTTATTAATTTTGAGAACTACTATATTCGTGTGTTTATGCTATGGAGTTGTGTAGACTATAGCTATAAGTGTATCAATATTACAAAGTGGTCTATCCAATATGTGTCTACTATAAGATTCCATAGAAGCAATGTCAATATTGTGTATCCAATATTAGTCCAAAAAACTGCCTACATTTGTTATTGGCTTTCCAATGACCAATGACAATATGTGTTGGTTCATAAATTCAAGAATTGTTGTTTGTGCTTTTATAGAATGTAGCATTTCAATATTGAAGTATCCAACAATGATCAATTTGCAATTGGGTGGAAGTGTGTTGATGATGTTTTCTATTATATTTAGCAAATCAGCAACAGAAGTAGTTGGTACCAAATATAGGTTTGTGCCACAAAGAGTAGTGTTGAGATGCAAAATGTCAATAGTTATTGATTCTAGATGATTTGTTGTGAAATTTTCAATATATTGCAATGTGGTTGTTCTTGCACATGTTAGCAAGCCATGAATAGATAACAAATGATAGCAATTGAATTTTGCATCAAGCAATTTAAGATGTTCAAGTGTCTTGTCTTTTGTTTCTTGCAAACTAAGTACAATTGCTTGAATCAAATCCTTGTTAGAGGCTATTTCTTGTGCATGAAATGGGAAGCTTCGTGTATTGAAAGAGAATATAATGAAATGGTTTGATGGTGTAGACACTTAAAATTGTCCTTCTTAATTAAATAAATATTTGTATTTATTAAATTATCTTTCTTCTAAATTAAATAAATATTTTTATTTATTTAATTGGTCCCACTTCTTCTATTAATTAAATAAATATTTACTTATTTAATTAATCCATTAGATTTTTCCTCTAAGGCACATGTCATTCATCTCTTAATTTTCATTTACCTACCCTCTTCATTATTTTATTATTTCTTCTACCTACCCTTTAATCCTAGTTGACCATTCATTTATTTCAACTCTTAATCTTATCCCTCCATTTTCTAAAGTATCTTCTATATAAGAGGATTCTTTCTCTCTTACTAATACCTAATGCGCCTATCAAGCAAATTCACAACCACAATCCATTCTTTGTTGATCTCTTGGTGCACATACCAAATCTAAGAGCAAATATATCAAACAAGATCTATAGAGATAGGAGACAATGGAGATTGAAACCCTACTTGAAATGTGAATGGTATTATTGTTCAATTTGTTGATTTTCATTTTCTTAGATATCTTCATTGGTGTATGATGAATATATTATTGAAGGACTAGGGTTTGTTGTGGTTGGATCTTTTTCATTTTACAATAGTTTATCATCATCATTTTTCACCATATACAGATGGTACAAATGAAAGGCTATATTGGAGTATCCATTATCCTAAAGTTCAAAGATACATTGCATTTCACTGTCTACTTTTTGAGATACTTCAAAATTTTGGTATTGAAATTTGTGTATTAGGTACAATGATTTGACGTTTCTTAAACGTAAAAAATAAGTCTAGACAAGACCATGTAGATAGAATTTACAAGGGTCAAAAGGAAGTGTATCCATTGTTAGGCCTTGTGATCTATGGATTATTCGTGCACATGGTAGTTGGATAGGGAATTGTGTTCAAGTGACTATTTTTGTATCATATTTAACTCTTCTAGCAATTCATGTTTTTGTTGTCCAAGAATACAAAATAAAACTTGTGTATCATCTATAAGGTGGGTGTAAGAAGTTGGGTCCCAATTAGGGGGAGTGCATGCCTAAGGAATAATGCCACTAGAAATGGGGACCCATCTTTTAGAAAATGGGTACCCATTATTCTTTGGGCCCCCAAGTCAAAAATTTACAAAAATGGGGCCACTCTTTTGTAAAAGTAGTTTTTAAAAATAAAAATCCTGCAAACTTTTTTTTTGCACTTTATATAATGGACATCCATTTCATTTAAATAATGGGAAATCGTTACTTAAAATTTGAAAAGAAGCCCCACTATGTGCCTCAAGATTTTGATTGAGTAAGGCTTAGAATACCTAAACCTAATCCTTGGACCTACAAGCCCAAGGTTGGACTATGTGAGTAACAAAATACTAAATTTTGGCATATGTTTGATGCTCATTTTGACAAAATAATTAGGCGAAATTAAAACACATTAGAGATTACATTGTGTAGATACCAAATACATAAATTTTTAAATATTTGATTATTTTTCTATTTTTTAAATTATTCATACTAAATTTGGTCTATAAAATCAAAATATTAAGTTTTCTTTTTTATTAAATAACTTTTTTGTTTTTTATGTTTTTTGAAATACAAATTATATCACATAAATATAGAGATAATTATTTTCAATATAAAAAAAAATTCAAAAAAGGATAAGCTTGGGTCAAATTATGGTGGTCGTACATGAGGGGCTTTTAAAACAACAAATAAGACCAATAGAAAATTAATAAAAAACAAATATTCAAAAAAAAAATCCTCATAAATCTTCATTGTGTTAAGAATATTTTCCCAAAAGGGTTTGAAAAAAACTTTTATTTGTGTGAAAAAGTGGTGGTCATACACTTGCATGGTTCAGTCCTAAAATAGGCATTTTTAAATACTGATTTTTAGAAATCCCTTTTGAAAGTCAATTTCTATTATCAGAGTATTCAAATAAATTACATATTTGAAAACTTATACTCATATTGCTACATTTTTTATTGCAATATTTTTCCAAAATTCAATCTTTAAGTGCTCCAAACCTTTAGGTCAAATGTGGCAAAAATTTGAAAATCAAGGAAAACACTTTCATTTTTTGGCCAAAAATTGCACTCAAATTCTTGCACCTATGCATTATACTTCTTTGGAACCAAAATTTTCCAATTGTAGGATCATTGAGTTTAATGCAAGCAATGCCTTGTTGCTGAATCAGGTGTAATTGAAAAATTTCATTTGCACCATTGACTAGTCTTGTGTATTGAGGTTGCCAACAATTAGTTCAAAAAAATTACTCGTTTTAAAAATATTGTGCTAGGCAAGGATGGCTTTTTAATTTGGAATTGAATATTCTCAATGGAAGTGTCCTTTGTATCTAGTTCTTCTAATACATAAGGTCGAGTAGGCAAGTAGTTTAACGTTTTCTTGTTGTGCTGATCAACTATTGAGTTTCTTTGAAACAAGTATGAAAATCTTAGATCATTGAGAGGAGCCTTACAACATATTTTATTTAAGTAGAGGATACCTAGATCAGTTTGTTTAGAATCCCTCGCATGGTTCAAAACGGAAATGAAATGCTGATTTGTTTGTCTAACTACAATATGTAGTTTGAAGCATGTCACATTATCAAGCCAAATGTGTGGGATTTTCTCATTATTTATTATTCTCTCTTTGAATATCCACACATCATGTACATGTTGTGCTTCGTACAATTCACCAAAAAATATGATATCAACATCGTCAAAGGCATTTGTTGGTGAATGTTTAATTTGATGAAGTCTTCTATCAATATTGTACAACATTCTAGAGCCAATTAACGAGGCTTCATCAATAAGTAGACTTTTTTAATTGGTCAAGTTTTTTTGCTTCAGTTATCAAGTGTGTTTGAGTCCAAAGGTAACTTTTTGAAAGAATTGCATGGTGGGTGGAAGACAAAATGTGCAGTAATGCCACCTACATTAAACATGGCTTTGCCTTTGACTTTGGAAGTGACAATAATGCCTTTAGTCTTGAGGGGGTCACTATCTAGTTTCTTATCACTAAAGTGAATCATTGCTTCAAATAACAATTTCAGTGTAAAGGTTTTTCCTATTCTAGCCCCACTTATCAATAACAAGTATAATGGTTTTTGGGGTGCAAGTCTTTTTGTCATTAATACATCTTTAAGTATTGACTGTTGTTCTTTGTTCACTTGTCTCCACACATTGAAACATTAATTATTACTAAGAAAAAAAGGATGGGATATTTCTAAGAACAATGAGTTGTACATAAAATCTACAAATTTCAAATTCCTTGCATGCTTTAGGTCAGTTATGATGTCATATTTCTTTATTTTGTTTGGTTGCTTGTTTTGATCAATTTTGTTTTCAAGGTCTATTGCTAGGTAGATATCATTATTAATTAGTATGGTAGGTTTTCTAATGTCACCACATTTATGATCAGATTGTGCAGTGAACATTTCTTTGATATTTATAATTTGTGCTTTGTTTGCATTGAATGCTACAATCCATGTTTCATGAGCAAGTAACAATGTGTGTTCATTAGTTCTAAAAAGTGCATATAACATATGTTTTTCTCCACAATAATTCTCATGATCAATATGTAGATTGTACCTTACATAGTGTATGGTATGTGGATTTTCTCTTTTTTGCATCTTTGTTGGACCACTAGAGTAGAAAGTTACATATTTAGTCAATGATAGCTTGTCAAAAAACTTTTGGTTGCTACACATATTTGTCTATTGTAGATGCATACATGATATTTTTAGAATCATCTTGTTCCTTTGCCAATAGCTTGGGGCTTTTTAACATGAAAACTCTACTTTCTAGTGGTGTAGTGTTTATGAAAATAGTTTTACTCGAACATTTACACAATGACAATGAGAAGACAATGTGAATATCTTGGTGACTAGACATTTGTCGATGGTTAAGATTTCCATTACCTAATTTTTGTATGAAATATATCTTATCATCATAGACATAAGTGCATTTTTGTTTCAAGTGATAAAATGCAAGAGAATGTTCTATCTTGGTTTGTCATTTATGAACTACAATGAGATGTAACAACATATGCATCTAATATAAATTGTGTGCTTTTGATAAAGTGAAACAGGTTTTACAGGGACCTAAAACCCAGAGTATTGCAGACCAAGGCCAACAGCCAACTAGACTGAGAAACTAAGAAAAATCAGGGACAAAACCCACACAAACTGACAACCAAAAAAGAAAAAAGGATGAACCAAAAAATAAGGCAAAGCACTCAACTAAGAGAGTGCATCAATTCAATAGTTTTCTGAATAATTCTCTTATTAATTTTCTCCAAATCCTCTATGATGAATCTGGAGGTTCCCTAGTCTTGGCTCTGACTCTTGGTTCTACTACAAGGACCCGAGCTAGTCTTCCCACCAACAACACTCTATCCACCCTTTGAAGCAATCTTTTTCTGTTTTTCCACCAAAGGAGGGTCATTGGCGATGTTCCTAGTTCTATAATCAGTCATCATGGAATTTATTTTTTCCAAACCATCAACACTATTGTTCATTGCCTGCCTACTGATTTCCACCAAATTGTTCAGGTTTTCCTTGATCTCACTCATATCCTCTTCCAGTTTCTCAATTTGGTGCTCTTGCTCAACCTTCTTAGTTTCCACATCCTTAGAAATTATTTGGATCATACTCATGATCTTCTCAGTTTTATTGGGCCCAAGAAATTCTATGAAAGTCTCAACAATTCCTTTAATCCCATCTTTTAGGGATCTAATTAACTTCTCAACCGACTTCTAGTAGTTCTCCTAAGTTCTAGTAGTCTCCAATAGGAGATTCCCATCACCCTCTCCTCCTTTATCTTGCCTTTATTTTCCTTATTCACAAACCCCTATTTCTCATCATCCACATTGATAGGGATGTCCAACCTAATCTCGTGGTCCAGGAATTTGGACCCACTAGATTTGGTTAATTTTGTTTTCTTTTTGGTGGGTGGCTAGATTTGAACTTACTTTCCACTCACCTTGGAGGATTGATTTTCCTTCTACTGTTAGTTCCCGATGTCACCATAAGCTACCCTTCTTTCTTTGGTCTATACTCAAGGTCCTTCATATCCTTGATATCATGCCAATCCATGGCAACACCACTATCATCCTCATCCATCTCCATATCAAAAACTAATTGCACATTAGGGTTAGAGGAGGAAATATGGGTTTTATCCTTGGGGGAGGGTTTCACTTGATGAGCTTGGGTGTATTCCATAATCAACAAGATAAGCCCTTCACGAATCATGGGGTTATCCTAGTTTTCAAAATGTTTAACTATATTATTCTCCAAGGATGAAACCAAATAAAAGGGAATGGAAATAAATCTACCATGCCTAAAATGGTTTAAGATAGTAAAATGATGTGCGAAAATGCTAGCATATCTACCATCTAGGGTGATGTACCTCATAATAAATTCTATCATATCAGCCCAGAGGGAAATCAACTCTTTCCTGTTATAGCCATCGTCGGCCATTTTCATAACCCTTTGTCTATCCTTTTCCTTATCATAAAAGATAACAATATCCTCCTCGCCCGACTTCTTGTCTCTATAGAATTTTATGCCTTTCATATCTAGACCAGTAACAGTGCCAACCAGGTTTTTGTCAACTTGAAACTCCGCACCAAAGGAAGTTAGCACACCCTTATTCCAACCTTTAACAAAACTTTCCGTAACAATGGTAGAATGACTGTGCAGTCTCTCCAAAAAGGGCACCATCCCACCGTCAGAAATTTCCTCCCAAACCTTCTTATTATTTTCCAAATTATCATAGGTTGTGGGTTCAAACCTATTCTTTTTACCTCCCATTCTATAGCTCGAGGAAATAAGAGACTCCAGAAAAACCAAGAGGAAAAAAAACCAGAAACAGGGCAAACTGAAAATTCTAAAACTTCTCAAAGTGGTAATAATTCAAAATAACACCCCAACAACTCTCATCCCATCATAATATTTCATCATAAATTTCATTGGAAAGGCTGAAAATCTTGGCATGATTTCTTTCCAAGTCGCACAGGGTTTTCAGGAAAGTTTCCTCTCCTCTCCACCATTTAAATGCCACGTTACCCACCACAAAGTTGGCCAAATGATCCATTAGTTTGTTTCCTTCCCAGAAAATGTACAAGATCTTGAAATCCTCTAGGTCAGCTATCATTTCAAGGAAATCCTTGATTAAGTTTTAAATAGTCCATCTAGGAACCGTACATCTCTTAATGCATTTGACAATGTTAAGAAAGTCACTTTCTAGCTAGACCCATTTGAACCCCTTCTTGCTCACGATGTGTAGTCCTATGTAGGTGGCACTGGCCTTCGCAAAATGGTTAGTCTCTATTTGTATTTGTATTTGTAAATTATGTGTTTGTATTTGCATACCATAGAGTTAGAACTTGATTTTCAAATTAATTTATCCAAATTTTATTTGGGTGTCTTTTTAGTAGCACAAATTTATGTGATAATATTTCTTATAGAATTGCAATGTGGTTTGCTTCATCTATTTGGAATTTGTCCAAGAAGGTATCAACTGTACATCTATCTTTGTGACGTGTTTATTTTCACAAAAATATTCTTTCTCTATCTTTCATAGCAACACTAGACATTGTAAATGGGTCTAATATTCTTGTTTTAGTCATGCAAAGAAAGGGGGAGTTGAATCAACAACTAAAGGTTTTGAAATTTTTACAAGTTTTTGTGTGATGATGTATTTTCATTTTGACAAGATTTGTGTTTAGTAATGAAGAATCATATGATATATACTTGTCAATAAAGTTTTCTATTTTAGTGACCGCAATTTCAATTTATAGGTGCATCTCTTATCCATAGCATGGATTGGACATGTTCATTTCTTTGGTTACTGACATATAGGTTTTGGTTATCGGCAGAGGATCTAGTATTACTGGCAGAAGGGACTACTTATTGGACACTTTCGACATGTTTGGATCGATCTTTCGACATGCATTTTTTCATATCTCAAACTTCCAAAACCCTCATCTTTCAGATCCTAATTGTTTGACTTCATAAGATGTTCATGTACCTTTCCTTTCTAATATCCTATAAATCTAAAGCCAATTTTGATATGTGGCGACCTCTAACAATTGACTATTTGATCCAAAGCGTCTATGCTCTTCCCAAATTTTAACTTTAGTTGACTGTTTTCTTTTCAACATCTCTTCTTAATGCCACAAACTTTGCTTCATATTTTTCACAATATTTTTTTACGGTTAGTAGCCTCTTTGTCAAAAATTATTCAATTTTCTTTACTTCTACTTAAATCCTTAAATATAAATTACTACCTTTTCAAGTTTATGAGTAACTTTGTCATTAGCCTTCAATTCTTTAATGATTCTCTTCTTCAATATCTTTATATCATTTCCATCACAAAGCAATTCACCCACAAGATCAATCTCATCATCATCATTTATGAACTTCATTCTAGTATTGCTAATAGGAGTCTCCATCACCATGAATAAAGACTTTTTCATCTTTATTTTTGGAAGTTCATGGATCTTCTTCTTCATTAGATGAACAAATATCCTCATTTACAAAGAAAATCTTC